>NC_090696.1:55326524-55629554 GCF_040954835.1 Lepisosteus oculatus
ACAGCTTGTGTTTAAATTGAGTGTAAGGTAATTTATGCTTCTAAAGTCATGGTCAGCATTTATTATTGTACTGTGCTGTGAACTTGTTCTGTGCCTAGTCACATTATTTTATAGCGTTTTTATAGCATTATCAAATCTGGTGGCGCTGTGTGTTACTTTCCTGACTCCCATGTCACATGGTCTGTGATTGAATCCCATGGAACTATGACTTTATTTTTTAACAAACATTTCTTTGAAAAAATGAAACGTTTCCCTTCGTCAGAGATTAAATAAAACCTCACTCGCACCAAACAAATTTATATTTCTAAATTCACGACATGATCGAATTTAAGTCTTTTTAATAACAATGAATAGTCACCTATGCGTTACAAAATAAACATTTATATTGATTTGAATCGCGTTTTGATTTAAATCGTAAACGCGTGTTTAAATATATGTGTTTAAAGGCGATATACTGTATAAAAGCACTGATTCTTATGGAGTGTATTCCGCCGGGGATTCAAAAAAATTATTTTAAATAAGCTGATAAAGCTTAGACTAACTGTATTCTAAACTGTATTACAGCAGAACATTGGACAATGCAACGTAAATTGCAAAAATGCACATGGAATCTGTCCAAGCCCTCCTACAAAAATTATTTAAACTGCGACACTGATCATTCATCTCTAAATAAACTTTATTTTATATAGCGTTTTAAGCGAATAGGTAATTAGATTGCTCATAAACCTAATCGCTTTTTCTACATAAACACAGCGTGTTTGCTCTCTGAAAATGCTTTTCCTTTATATTTAGGCTCAGATTTCAACTATAGATCGTATTATTATAAACTTTCTTGGAAAAATGTATTTTATGTAAACCATGTTTGCTATTAATTCATTTAGGGCTAAAATACGTTCATTGTCTTCCAATCAAGTCAAGTTGACATTGGAAGCTTGCCACACCCGGACTGTTAAACCAACGCATTAGCACGTCAAAGCCCATTGAGGGTATTGAGCCAGTATTGGCTTTAGTATTAGCCATACAGAACATTAAAGTGCCCCTTTTCCATTCAGCGGGTGCCTGAGCCGCTGTGTCCGCTGTGTCCTATCTTCTGACAATTTTTAGGGAGAAATGGAATACTGGTGTGTATTTTTTTACTTTAAACTACCAAGACCAGCCATATACAGTACTGTATGTTTATGTTCCAAAATTAATATCGTTTATGGCCTTCACGTTACAGTATGCTCCTATTCTGCTATCGAAAAAAGTAGCCAAATAGCCTATTTTTTTTGCCTAAAATTATTGCAATCGAATGGCAAGCACTCTGAGATTGACTGGTTGGGCACCCCTGATCTAAGGAGTTAATTGTGCTGAATGACCTCTTGTTTTAGGCAAACATTTATTATCATAAAATTAAACATGAAAATTACTCATATAAAAATGTACTAAATATGATTTGTTTTACAGATTGTGGCACTCTGACTTTTTTAATTGAATGTCATTTTAATGAGTTAGAAAGGTCAAACTCTTGATGAACACTATTAAAAAGTATGGAGAATGGACCCTTTATAACCCTCATGTAAAGGATAGCCATGGTCTTATAAATTGAATATGTTTTGCATATTTTACTTACAGCTGCCAAACTTCAGAGGACAGGCATGGGCATCCATGGGAAAGTCTTCAAGATGCATGGGACACTCTGCCTGAACAGTCAGTCTAAGAAAGAAAAGAACATTATTTTTGAATGTATCCTTAACCAAACCAAATCATCCTTAAGGCTAAACAGTATTCAGAAATTTTTGGAGTCATGCTAAATTCTCTCCTATATTTTGAGCCAAACATGATAAATTAAGGACACATATTTTTTCCATCTAAAAAATATTTCAAGCATTGGGCACTTTCTATCAATGTTCAATGCTGAGTGTTTGATCAATTTACAGTATTTATAACATTAAGGCATGATTTCTGCAACTCCCTAACATTCTTTGTAGTAAGTTGCAATATGTCCAAAACTATTCTTATTCTTATTATTAAGCTAGAGAAAAAAATAAAATAATTGAAACCACTCATTCAGGACAGCTTTATAATATTATCACAATTTTATTTTTTTACAGAAGGAAGTGCTAATAGGCAGTGTTGTAAGATTCAGAAATGGTCTCAGTCTTGAGACAGGAGTTTTAAATCTTTAATCTTGGTACCGTTGTCTGGTGCTTATCATGTTCCTCCTCCTTTTTCTACATACCTCAACTGCCAGCAAGAAATCATATGAACAATACATGGGATTCATGATTTAGTATTTTTGGGTTTTAGTCTTATTTCTAATGTGTCTATGACTCTGTCTTATTTGTAATGTGTCTATGACTACATCCTCACATTACTCCCCCACCCTCTACAAAGGACGTTTGAGACTCATCACTGTGTTGGTGGGGCTATTTTTGTTTACATACAGGAAAGCATAGCTATAGTTATGATAAAGTGTTATATAGACTTTATTTGTATTGGCAGACCTTGTCTTTGATTATATCAGTGGTATGTTTGGGCAAAAATTCTATGTTATTGTTTACTCTTGGGTGTTGTAGCAGAATGAAAGAAAATAATTGATTATTGATGTACTTCATCGTGTAAATTCATTGGAGAGCTTGATAATCCATTTCAAGTGTGAATTATGGTAAAATTAATAATATATTGGACTGTCCAGATCCCATTTGACATCTAAGCACACTTTTTCCATATCAGATTAAATAAAGTTTTTTTAAGGGAAATATGCAGTCATCTGTCCAGGTGAAGTGTTTTTGTTTTCCTCATAAGACTGGCTAAAGTAGTGCAATGTCAGTGAATTGGGTAATAAAATATCAGCACCAACTGATGCTCAATCTATATACTGTAGGGGTGGCACATGTTCAGATAGTTTTGACTTTTTCTGCATAATGCCAGACTGAGATGTTTCTGAGATATCATTTCTTGGTATCAATAACAATAGAACATTTAGTTCCATGACTTGTTAAGACCACTTCACGGGTTTTCTGAAGAATGATTTGGATGTGATAAAGATGGGGTTGCCAGAAGGTGCTATTAATGATGATATCATCCAAATTTACAGCAAAAATCATAACAGTCTGAAAGCATTTTTCTCTGTCAGTCTTTGGAATGTGGCAGTTAAACCATTTTAACAAAAAGGCCTAAAGGTTAAGCATGACTGAAGTCATGCTTTTTGGTAACCCCCATCAACCTCGTAAAGCCAGTCCTGTAACCCTGTCTGTAGATGGCTCTGTACTTGAGCTTCAATCAAAATTGAAAAACCTTGGGGTTATATTCGATTCTGGCTTAACATTCGACCCACATGTACAGCATACTGTCAAAACATCTTTTTTTCACCTTAGAAATATCACAAGACTACGCCCTATGCTATCATTAACTGTGGCTGAAAAGCTGATCAACATATTTGTATTCTCTCAAATTGACTACTGCAATGCTCTACTCCCTGGGGTATCTAAATCTACTCTGAACAAGCTGCAGTATGTCCACAATTCAGCATCCAGAATCCTGACCAGGTCAAGTGCAAGTGTTCACATTACTCCTATCCTGGAGTCCTTGCACTGGCTTCCGGTCAAATTCCGCGTAGACTTTAAAATCCTCATGCTCACCTATAAGGCTTTACATGGCTTGGCACCTCAATACCTGTCTGAACTTTTACCGCCCTACTCCCCACCTCGCAACCTCCGCTCTTCAAATTCTGCCCTCCTTACTGTCCCCCAAGCCCGTCTACATTGTATGGGCGACAGGGCCTTCTCCTGCTATGCCCCCAAGCTCTGGAACTATATGCCCAAGGATATTAGAGAGTCACCTTCTCTAAACTCCTTCAAATCCAGACTCAAAACCTTCTTCTTCAGAAAAACCTTTACTTAACTGGTTCCATTCTTCACCCCTCTGCTCTTCTTAATACCACCTTCCACGGTCTCCTCTATTGTTATTGTTGTATTGTTGTAATTATAATTGTGTCCTATCTTGTGAAATCTTCTAATTTATTGTTGTAGTCTTCTTATTTATTGTTATTGTCATCCTGTAAAGCGCTTTTAGAAGCCACCTTTAAAGGCGCTATATAAAATAAAGTTTATTATTATTATTATTATTATTATTATTATTATTATTATTATTATTATTATTAAAGGTGAATTAAAAATGCCAAATGGTTTTCAGAGCACATTGAGAGGTTTTGCATGGTAGTAAGTGAAGCGTTCCAATATTCCTTGCTGAGGTCAGTCATGGTAAGATATTTAGATTTTCCTAGCTGTCAAGTAAATTTGAAGCATGTTAAGTGAATGGAAGTTCATATACAGTAACATCCTATTGTTTGGGTTTTGGTATGATTACAGTACTACCGCTATAAACACTGAAGATGGGGAAGTGACTTTGAAAGTGAGCTTGGTGCCAAGCTCATCTTTAAACATTGTCACCTTGTGTGGTGGCACATGATGCATTTTCTCCTTTACAGGTGTTCTAGTGTTGATATTGATGGATGAGAGATGTCCATCTTGGAATATTGGTGAAGAGTTTTTACGGTTAACACTACTGAAGTCCATGTCATATTGTATAGAGAATGAAATGTGATGTCTAGCTAGATGACATCAAATAGAAAATGCATCAGCAATTTCATCCTCATCTTGTACTTTCATAACAAGCTGATAGTGTGTACATAGTTAACCTGTTGTGGCTCTTTTCTCTTTTTAAAAAAAGCTTGATGCAGAACATTACATTACACATCCAGTTCACATTTCATTGGCTAGGTTCTCCTCAGTAAAGTGTATTAGCCCTGCCATTTTGTCAAGAGCATATTATTCATCTCATGCAACAACTTTAGGACTTTTTGTCAAGGTTTAAACTTTCTTTTTTCTGCACTGAAGATAAAACTAGTTCTTTTAGGTTGCTTGGGTCTGCATTGCAAGGGCTGATAACTTTTCCAGACTGCCTCTCACCTGGTCAGTAATGTTCTGATTATGGACCTTCTAATATTCTGCCATAAAGTAGCTCAAAGGGTAAGTTTGTGGAACCTCATTTCCTGCTTTTGCATATAGCAGCCAGACATCCCAGTCTTTACCAGTCTCTGATGTGAAACATGTTCTTATGTGTAAGACTGAACAGCTCAAATAATTCCACTGTCTGAGGGTGTCATAGTGCCTAATAAGTGGTAGAAATTATGAAGCAGACCGGTTATAAAGTTATAAGCTATGTATAGAATGCATACAAAAAAAATTGACTGTCCTAATAATTTGGATTTAAGTGGGAATGCTTTTGGTTAACATGTTTTATAGTCCCAGACAATGAGAATAAATATTTTACCACTGCTACTTTTTTCCAGACTATCCACAATATCACAATGATTTAAAACATTTGATATTAAATTAGACTAGTAAAAGTTTGTCAGTAATGACACAGTTTATTTAAATGCCATAAATGTCCATCAATTTGTGTATCCTAAATACAAACTTTAATCTTTGGACATTTAGGCACAATCAGATGTTGCACAAAGCTGTAAAGGGATGAGGTTGTATACATAGGTACCTGTTGTCCCAGGATTACAAGTTTTCAGCAATGAAAAGATTATAATAATAATAATAATTGCTTAAACTTATATAGCGCTTTTTTGGACATTCCACTCAAAGTGCTTTACAGGTAATGGGGACTCCCCTCCCATTACCAATGTACAGCATCCACCTCGATGATGCAACAGCAGCCATAGTGTTCCAGAACGCTCACCCCACATCAGCTATCAGTGGGGAGGAGAGCAGAGTAATGAAGCCAATTCATAGATGGGGATTATTAGGAGGTTGATTGGTAAGGGCCAATGGGATATTTGGCCAGGATGCTGGGGTTACACCCCTACTCTCCCATCGAGGTAATGACCAGGCTCACACCTGCTGAGCTTTAGTGGGTTGCCATGTCACTATTATAATATCACTTCATAATATGAAGGTCATATTATGACCTTCCACCTAGCAGTGCATTTCAGGGTTCAAGATGATGACAAATGGCATTATTTATTCTTTAGAGTTAATGTCCAGATTAAGCTATTTTTCACGTATTTTAGACAAGGTAGATGTCTCTTAGCATCTCTCCAACAAAAATGTGTGTTTGAAAAAACTGGTCCTAATAAGAGTCCTATGTTCTAGTTTGCCAGGGAAGCAGCCTTTAATTGCTTCTATTTGCCAGTCAGAGCAGTGGCACGCCCTCTTGCCCACTTAGTATGAGGTAGCCTTTCATTCAAACAACAGCCCAATATCATTTCAAATCTTTGAGCCACAATTTAGTTCTAGCACCAGAAGATTTTTGTTATTATTATGTTATATTATGTATTATGTATCATTTCAGTCAGTTATTGTCATTTGGAGGTTAGATCTAGATCGTGGTTGATTGTATGCCTTGTATGCTGTGGAAATACAGATTCAGGGTTAGGTTTTTGTGGAACTGACAAGCAGGAATCCAATTGTAGGAATTCAGCAATCTTCAGAGGCTGGATGAAGCAACCAAGGTTGAAGGCACTCGGGGCTTGCCAGAGACAGCTGAGAATGAATGCAGATGAAACAGAGTTATGGTGTATGGGGATCAGGCTGTGAGGAAGGCAATCATAGCACAAGAGTAGACAGAGCTACGGCAAGAGCTTCAGGATTTAGACTTCTGCTTTCAGATTTCAGGTTAACGCTTCTCACAGGTCATTTCTCAAAAAAGCACTATCATGAGTAGTTTAATGTCAGAGCACCATTAGATGTTAATTGGAGGAATGATTGGCAATTTGATGTGACGACTGATAAGAGTGAAGGGAACACTAACAATTGGCCTAAGAATGTTATGAGAACCCTGGGATACAGTAAATGCAACCACTTATGGGAATGTTAATGTGTCCCAGGCCAACCATGTACCTGACACCTGCAGCCCACCAGTGTATAACACAACACAAGGGCCATGATTTTTTTTTTTCATGTGCCTTCTGATTCTCCATCATGTGTCAAAACAATAGGTCTCAATCCAACTCTCTTGAGTGGTGAGACATAATAGTCAGATTTAGTTCTATTAGTGTTTCTCAATCAATTAATTTCAAGTATACACACTGACATCTCCCCATTCTCTATGTCAGTTAGCAGCATGGTGTCTGTTGATTTAGCAGACTATGCAATTTGCTGTTTCATAATAAACTAAAGAAGCACTGTATTGAGTTAAAATGTATTAAGTCAGAGATGTCCAATCCTGTTGTGAAAGTTGAAATGAAAATAAAACATGCAGACACTCAAGTAAAGGACTGCTCACTCTTGTATTAAAAAGCATGTACACCAGAGTAAAAAGTCAATTTACAGTGCAAAATAATTCAACTAGATTACAGGGCTAGAGTGTTTGTCAGTGGGGACTATGTATCTTAAACTGGTTTGAATCCTGCAGAATAAAGTGCAAGAACAACTATCAGAGAGGCATTACACATTTTACTGCAACCATATTAAAAAAAAAGTATTCTGATTGAATTATTTCATCTAAACTGAGTTATGGATTATGATTAATTACATTCACAAGGAATTTAGTAAAAAAATGTATTTATAATATTATTTTGTGGTGTTATAATACACTTTATTAATCAATTTTATTATTTATGTACTGTGCTTGATATTCTCTTTTTTCTCCAAATGACTGTCAAAACTGCTGTTTCAGGGAATTTCAGTACTCAAAATAATGGTTTCAATACTGCACTGAATGGAAAGGGTCAAACATGGTTCTACAATAAACTATAGCACCATTGATGCTACCACACAGGTACAAAAACTTTAGCCAATAGCAATCACCATCTTCAGATGTTGTATTTTAAAAGTGAAGACCCAACTGATCGTATTTGGTTAACTCACTCGGTTCTCATCTCTCTCCAGCTATTGACATTTCCAAACATGTGACTGCAAGCAATCTGAGTCAGGGCTTTTTCTAAAAGATGCCTGGATGAGAGAGTGAGTCAGTAAAGTGCAGAATTCAGTCCAATATATTCTTTTTGAAGCAAAATAAATCTTTTGATTGCAAACCCATTGTTATTTTCACCTGATCAACAAAAAAAGACAAAGTTAGACTCTTCTTATGTCAACATTAAATATCAGAGTATATTCAGAACCACACTATAGTTGGGACTAACCGAGTTTTCCCCACCTGTCTCTCTTGCTGCCAGATCCCAGGAAGACAAACTCTTCACAGACTGATTTTAAAGACCGAAGTTCAGCCAGATGCTAAATTTGTCAGAGTTGCCTAGCAATGCAAGGCAGAGCTCTCTCTTTCACTTCCTCCCTCTCTGCACTCAGGATACTCACAGCATAGAGAGAACAGCAATCGGACCTACCCCAGGCTCCATCTTACCATTGGAAAGTTTAAATAATCAAGGATGTGTGGCCAGCGGATCTTTGTGTATAAAAACTTTTTGATTCACATTATAATTCTTGAGAGTTTAACTACAATCAAAACACAAGTTTCATGTTTAGTTAATGATATCAAAAGCATATAAACATGTATCTGAGAATAAATGTGATTATGGGTGACTAATAGATGTGTATCTCGTAGTTTCTATCATAGTTGACGTTATAGTCAATGTGTATTGTAACCATGAACTTATTAAAACTTTGTAAATCCTGACTGAATAATCAGCCTTTCTGAATAATCAGCCTTTCTGATCACAGCCGATCAGTTCAAATACATTTTATTTCGTTTTTTGTTTTGTTATACATGTTTTGGTTTTGAAACCTAAAATTGTGCATTGTAGATTTAGAGTAAGTGTGTAAGACTATAAATCATTATGTTTGATTGGTTGCTAAAAGTTATTAAGTACTCTTGCAATTTACTGTTCTATTCTGAATTTACTGTACAATTTCTGAATGTAACAGTAAATTAAAACCCCCATCACCTACATGGCATAAGATATCTTGACAGACCAAGTGGAGACTGAGTCATGGAGAAATTGAGACATGGACCAGTGTTGGCACGGGTATTACAAAGTAATGCTAACCACTGCGTGTATTACAAAATTCCAAATACATACAAATATCCAAATTTCCAAAGATATACTGAGAGGTTAACTGACTTCCCAGAAAATTGGCGTCTGTGTTGGTGTCTGTGTCTGGATGGACAGGCATCCCATCCATAGTGTATCCCACCTTTTACTATTGCTGCCAGCTCCTCTGAGATGCTGAATTGTATTAAGTGGTTAGAAAATTGATGTATGTATATTAAGAAAAAATGTGACAGAAAATTAAATAGATAAACTATAAAACAGGCTGACAACCCATTTTAACATACTTAGACCATATAACATATTTTATGTTATATGGAACATTAACATGGAACAAGACTGAAATGATAAAGGCAAGTGTGAATATGGAGCAGTTAAATATGTCAATAGAACCAGGATTTCAAGAAAGTTTCAAGTGGTACCTCATTGTATATAATAGTGTCCCATCTTCTTGAATTCTTAGCAGCTTGTTTGGCATTGTCATATTGTGAGCAACTGATTTCTTTCCATTATGGAAGAAAGTGTCTGGAGTCCAGATTTTGCTTGCCATCAGGTTGTTCAATCGAAGGATGTTCATTGGTCCATGAAATTTTAACCTTTCATCTTTCCAGCTTTGTCGGAAGAAAACATCTATGGTGTATTCCTGTCAATTAAAACAAAATACCAATTTTAACAATGTTAGAGAAAGTTAGAGAATTTGTTAAAGAATATGAAAAGAAAGTTAAAGAATTGTTAGAGAAAGGCTTACCCAAAAACCATTACTGAAAAAGATTTGAAAAGATCAGTAATGTAAACTGATGTGGTTGGGTAAATAGAAGCTATTGAAATAGTGCGTCCCATCTATTGTATTTTTATCAAATATTTGACCAGGACAGCATGATGGGGCAGTGGTTAGTATTCCAGCCTCACAATGCTGGGACCCTGGACTCAATCCCAGACATAGCTGTGAAAGTGTTTGTGTCTCTGTGTGCAATGGACTGTGATCCCATCCAGGGTGTAATCTGATATGAACCCGCTGCTTGCCAGGATAGTCTCCGGCTCCTCCACAATCCTTTAAACAAACATTCAAACATGTGAAACAGTGAAACTTTGGCTTTGAAGGAAAGCCACCTGTTGATACAACAACCTGTAGAATTGAAGCAAACCTGGTCTGAGTGAATCATTAGCACTCCAGTTTCCTCCCACAGTTCAAAAACATACAGATAGGTTAACTGGCTTCTGTAAAATTGGTGTGAGTTTCTGCATGCTTGTGTCTTTGTGTGCCTTGCAATAGACTGGCATTCCATCCAGAGTGTAACCTGAGTTGCACCTGTTGCTTACTGGGAAAAGCTCCAGGTCCCCCATGACCCTCTATTTGATAAAGCAGTTAGATAATTGATGGACAGAAATATATAAGATAAGAGCTGTCAAACGAAAAGAGCAATGCATCTCACATATCTTATCTGACTCTATTTCACTTGAGTATTAGCTGTACTGTAAATAAACCACCCAGGTTTGAATTTCTATTCAACACCACTTCCCCACCAACAGGAAAGGGACAATGAACCCTTTCAAAAACCCTTATGAACATATTAACATATGAACAGACAGGTGTCCCAGCCTGACTTGAATTTAGCTGTGAGAAGCTGTAAGGAGTTAATGCATCACTGTGCTTCAGATAAAGAACAACTATCCAAAAGCCTCTAGCAATAATGTACTAACCATGATCATCAATTAGTACAAAATAACTCTAAAAGTATTTGCAGACTATATCAATTTAAAATGTCTTTAAATTGATAAAACACAGGTAAATAGTGGAAATTCCAATTCCAATTAAAATTCCAATGTAAAAGACAGAAAGTAATAAAGCAATGGCTGTTTTATTATTGAAATATGGCTAACAAGTAATGCCCACTTGGTGTACTTACACAGGGCCCCAGTTTAATGGGGGCCCTTATTATTGACCAAGATAAAGAAAACAGACAGGCTGCACTACTTTGTTTTAAATTTCTAGTTGTCAAAATATACTGATGGAAAAAATAATTGCAACACCTCCTCCTCCACACTCTGGCCCTCCCGTCTGCATGGAACAGGCTGAAGAGTGACTCATCCACGAAGAGGACCTGACGCCACTGCTGACGAGTCCATCGCAGCCTCTGTTTGGTCCAAGCTAGTCAGGCGTGACGTCTAGGAGGTGTGAGCAGAGGGTCTCTGACAGGTCGCCGTGCTCTAAGGCCAGAAGCATGGAGCCTCACTGTCCTGTCACTGATGCGGGCATTGTGTCTGCCAGCAGTTTCAGCAGCAGTACAGTCTCAGATGCACCAGTCTGATGTGCCGGTTCTGCTCTGGTGTGGTCACTCAAGGGCAATCAGATCTTGGACAGTCATCTGTCCTACCAGTCTGCTGAAACCTTATTTGCAGTTGGGACACAGTGGAGTGGCTTACTAGTGTCTGGCAAAGCTGGCACTTGAAATGCTTGCTTGCAGCATGACAACGGCCCTCAATTTTGCCTCTGGTGACATTCAAGGCGTTAACTGACCAAGTGTTGCCTTTTTCTTACAGTGAACTAAACTTTGAATTTATGCCTTTTTAAAGGTGACCTGAACCTGGACCTCGTTGGGTAAAAGTTCACCTAATGAGCTTTTTGTGTGATTGGCAAGTGCAATGCCTCACTACACAAGTTGTATTGCTGGTCAGAACAAAACAAATTGACAACTTTTGTGAAAGCACATAAGCGATAACTATAATATTCTCATTCCAGAAAATGTTGCATTTCTTTTTTCCATCAGTACAAATCCAGCCATTCAAAATGTCAGGAGTAAATTTTGTTAAAACATGGTAGGCGTGGCGTGTCACAATTCGTCATAATGCGTCATACCACACTTATGATAATAGTATACGGAATCACTTTGAAAAATCACCAGGTGGAGCTAATGAAGCTTAGCGTCTCATGTACAGCATTTGATCTGTCGCCAGAAAATGCCCAGTTTCGAATCCGGGTCACTACTAAGGGACAAACTTTTTCCAATTAAGCATTTAGGTTGTATACTGTTTATACTTTTCATAATTTTAAGCTGTGTATTACAGCTTGTTAATCATGAACTATTAAAAAGTTGGTATATTTTATAAAAGCAAGTTTACTCAGTTGGACAAAAGTACACAACCTACCACCTTTATCATAAATATTTTAATTATCCAGAAATATTTTATGCATCAAAGTCTTTAAAGAAGATATTACTAATACTATTAATAATGAATGACCTTGGACAGGCTGTAAGCTCAAAGTATTACTGTGGTCCACTTTCTTTGTAACCGTCTGCATCAGTTTTTTGCGACATGAAAGGACTATTTTTTCATTGACAAAAAGTAACACCACAGCATTTCATTGATCCAATCACAAAGTAAGTTTTGAGAAGCTCCGATTCACCAAGCCTATAATGGTTTCCCAGAGATTGCTCATAAACAATATTAATTTAGGAACATAAACATATTATGTAAACTGTCTATAGCTGGTATTGGTAGTTTAAATAAAAAAATACACACCAGTATTCCACTTTCTCCCTAAACATTTTGAGTATCAAAGTTTTTCGGTTACATACTGCGGTTATTTTTTAATAGTTTTTACGTGCTCCTTCTGCCTATATTAGGTTTATATGCTTCATAAAAAGTTATAGTGTTTTAGCATTTCCTATGAATATTTGCGGTCATAATGGCAGTAATAAAACACATACTTTTTAGAATTTGATTAAAAGGGAATAGAATATGGAATTGCGTATCTAAATAAATTAATAACAATATAATTATTTTCATATACTGTAGCTAAAATTATCACAGTAGTATACAGTATTTGGAAATGTCAGCATCAGTTTAACTCATTTGAACACAATTGCATGTGTGGCGTAATGGGTTAGGCATCTGTTTTGTGTGCTGGAAGTTGGGGTTTTGAATCCAACTACCACCATGAGTTCTCTTTTAACAAATTAAAATTCCTTTGAAAAACTAAAATAGCAAATATTATGTACACAATATTGACATTTTTTATATTTCTAAATATCACAACATGTTCGAAGCTAAGTGATTTATTAATAACAATGAATAATTTCAAACTGCTACTGTACTGCCACTACAGTATAGCTTGTAGGAAATACATTTGTCCTGCATCAAAGTTGAACTCGTTCAGAGCGCCCTACATTACAAACTCCATTTCATTTTGAGCTGAAGACTTTCACACCTGAAGAAGGCGAAATATTATGTTTTCTCTCTTCTTTTTTCAGCATAGAATAAACCTATTACTTGTTCCTTAAGAATGACAACATTGCATGCTACTGAAAATTCCTTCCCATCCCCCTGAATTTTAAATGCTATTTGAATAATTTCAAACTGCTAAAACTTGTATTTTTGTGTAGTTGCTTGCATTGAACTGTGTGTTGGATGCACATGAGTTGAAGGAATGGGCAAACATAGCTGATGCTGATCCACAGAGCCAACATCTTAAGATGTTTATATTTAGAGGCAATTTGTTGAAATAACTAACTAGGTATTGATACTGAATATGGCTGTCTCCTTAAGCCAGCACTTTAAAATAATTTATCCTCAGTGAGATGCTGCCATCTCAATGTGGGTTTCTAACACTGTGTATAGTTCTATCCACACAGCACCTTTACTTCCATCGTTTATCTAATCTCTTTATCCAGTACAGAAGATTTGGATCCTATCCCAGCAAACAATGATGATCCCCCAGCAATGTAGGGTGCATAACCACTTGAGCCCGAAAGCGTTTCATTATTTATAATATCTTCCGTGTCGCATTAACATTGGAATGTTCTTTTTTACAAGTGTAAAAAGAGGCAATACACAACCTGTCTCCTCTATAACTCCTCTATAATCCACCATTTCCAAAGTGTACTACTGTGAAAATTTGAGCTACAGTATATGATTATAATTATATCATTATTAATTTTTTTAGATACACGATTCCATATTATATTCCTTATTTATCAAATTCTTAAAAGTAAGTGTTTTTTTACTGCGATAACGAGCGCAAATATTTCTAGGACATATTAAAACATTAAAGCTTTTTATAAAGTATATAAACTTATAGTCAAAAGAGGATGCAAAAACTTTTCCAAAATAACCACAGTATGTAACCGAATGAAAGACTTTGATGCATAAAATGTTTAGGAAGAAAGTGGAGTACTGGTGTGTATTTTTTATTTAAACTATCAATACCAGCCATATACAGTTTACATAATATGTTTATGTTCCTAAATTAATACCATTTCCGACCTTCAGACGCATTATGCTCCTCTTCTTTTTATGCTCATCTACTAAAATGTCCCTTTAGTTGTAAAATTCCATATAGATATTCAATACTAAGCAGATTAAAACATGCATAGTAAAGAGATTAAATGATTAAATTGTTTCACTTACAACCAATGCACCACAAGTGCCTCTGTCAGTCATATACTGTATATATATACTGTATGTGGTTCCTCCAAAACAAAATTATTACGGTAAAAGGAAAAGTAAGAAAAAAGAAATGGAAAATGAAGCTCCATTCCTGGCAGAAATGATGGATCATATTCTTCAGTGTTTTCATTCAATGTGCACTGCCAGCTAATGGAATCAGTATGTGTTTTTTAGACACCTACAAAATCAACAAGTGTAGAGCAGGCATATTACACTGCAATGCATCATGCACCAAGACATCAAAAGAACTTAGGATAAAAAATCAGAACAGATCTGCGAGATATGGAAACATGGATTAACACTTTGAATGTATTCCTTGTAGCGGTGAGGCTTATTAATAAGAAAGAATTAAGTGTTGCTGAGCTTTCCCAAATGAGGCCTCATCTCTCTGTTCATCTCTGTGGTGCAGCCACAGAGAAACTATTCATGCAGGCTGATTTAAAGATGTTTTCTTTTGATAAGGGATAGCTCCCAAATGGGGATGCACTTAGCTAAGCCTGGCTATCATGATCACTGGTCATCCATTGGCGCCTATCTGTCTAGGAGTGCCAGATGGACATCTAGACTACATTCCTAAGTGTCAGGAATAAGTGACTCATATCTCACCTTGATCAACCAATCACGGACTGGTAGGGCCGAGTAACCCACGTGGGACTCTGATGCCCATGGAACTTTCAGCCAATCAACGAGCTGAAGTTCCTCCAGGTAAAAACAGGCAACACAGAGAGCCTATAGGAGAATTCTGTGGACTTTTCCAAAGGGAATTCAAAGGTGAATTCCAGGGCAGGACGTGCCAGGAGCAGAAGGCTCCCAAGGGCAGGACATTCTCGCAGCGCGCCTCCTGACCATCCTGAGACTCAGCCCGGACAACCACGGAACGGCCAGTGTGTCCGAGTGCCAGAACTTTCCTTTGTTCTAAGAGTCTAGAGCGGAGGTTGCCAGTGAGTAACCAGAGGATCCACCCGAGGTTACCACCAGCAGCAGGCCTCCTGAACAGGTCAGAACTGTGGACAGCTGAATCACTATTCAGAACTAGCTCTTCATCAGGAACGAACCGGTCCTCTTCCTGACTTACTGGGACCCACAGTCATCTTTTCTCCTGTGCACAAACTTTGCTAGTTAAAGCCAACACTAACTAGCCGGTCAGTGAGCATCATCAGCGCATCGTCGCAAGCAGCACAGCACAGCCTGGCACAGAGCCAGAGAGCCCGCAGGAGATCTGAATCCCCAGAGATTGGATGAGTATTCAACTTCAATGCATTACAGCTCGAGAATTCAATTGTTATCCCAACCAGTTGATATAAATTTATTTCCTAAGAGTATTGTACTTGTTTTGAGTATCTAATGTAGAAGTCGTAACCTAGTTCACTTTATGAAACGGTCTAAATGAATGATATACTGAACGTATGTCCTCTTGATATATGTAACTCTTTGTAACTGACTGAATATATACCTTTTGTATTCTGATAACCCTCTCGATAAGATCTGTTAGGTTTATATGCATATTCTATGTATTCATAAATGTATCCTCGTGTATTAGTACCTGTGTGTGTGAGTTGTTTGAGTTATATTGCATGGTTGGATTCTAAGGCCATCAAAAGAATCATTTTGTGATTTACTGCTACAATTAATAATTGTCCCAGTAAATGCCCAAACCCTACAAAACTGGTGCCTTCAGAGAGCACACTACATTACATTTTGGCTATGGCAACGTTATATTTTTGGCGTCCCTGGGCCGGCTATGATTACATTTTTGGCGTCCCTGGATGGGCATGGCAAGACTGAAATGAGTCAACCAAGTAGAATAATTCAATATAAAACGCCGCGGGTTTCATACACGACAATACAGTGTGCTGAAAGCCGAACGGAAAAAAAGTTCCCCTTGCTCTTTAAGCAGTGCTTGATTGTTTTGTGATCTTTTGCAATCTACCGGGTTGATTGCATACTTGATCTTGTGGTTTTCTGTGGTAAAACTGTGATTTCGTACTTAAAAGTAATACTCTTTAAGTTTAACGATGGTTGCTAAAAGGTCTGAATTCGAGTCGCTATTAAGCACTCTCTCCAGCAGCGACAGGTCTGACCACGATCTCCACCATATTTCCGTCAGCGGAGGAGATTTGACCCCTCAGTGTCAGAGAATAATATCCAGAGTTATATTCAAGACCTCAGGTATACCCTGCAGTACCTGCCAAACGCCACAGAACAGGAGAAAGTGTTTCTGGTCAGGAAAACTACCAGCAGAGCTGTACATGAGTGGATGGCTAGGCAGATGAAAGAAGTCTGTAATGACTTTGAACAGCTGTGTCAAGCACTTATCGAGGAATACAGTGCATTTGGTCACCTGACTGCCGCGATGGCCGCTGCCCTTAACATTAAGCACGAGAGAGCAGAGTCCCCTCGTGAATATTACGAGAGACTTAGACTAACTTATTTTGCAGGGCGAAATGATGAGGGTTGCGAAGAGAACATGCATTTCAAGGGTTTATTCATCGCGAATCTCCACCCGTCAGTCAGAAAGATGATCTTAATGCATACCATGCACAGACCATGAAAATGACTGATATTAAGAGATTCGTGCAGAAAGCCTGGGAGTATGATGTCCAAAGTCGCTCTGACCAAAAAGCTGTTAAAGCGACTGTGTTCGCCGTCAGAGCCAGCAGAGTTAATTCCCCCCTGCTCGAAGGAGCACAGGCTCCTGAGCTGGCTAAGCCCCGTTCCAAAGCAGGCACACAAGACCGCACCCAGCGTCCTAAGTGCCATGAGAACACCAGGGGAGGGAAAGGGCTAGATAAAGCTGAACAAAAGGATTCAGTAGCCGCCCGCCTGGCCAGGCTTGAACAAGCTTTATTAGGACAGGGACAACCACTCCCCAAGGCTGCCGGAAGCGTGAAGAGCTGATACTCTCCACTGGAGGAGGCGGAGACCCACCCTCTCTACCTCCCTCAGTCTATCTGATTGAGCAGAAGGGTTCCTGCCTGGATGAGGTCACTCAATCCCAAGCGAGTGCTGACTCCACCCCTGAAGTCACAGAGCAGAAAGTAAAACACAAAGGAAAAGCAGGAAGCTTTTACCTGAAGGCTGCCATGGGAGATGTCTTACACAGTGAGACACTGATTGACACTGAAGTTGAAAGTTGTTTGATGTCACACGGCAAGCTCAAACTGGTTGAAAAAGAAAAGGGCATGCGACTCAGAGAGGAACCTTTGGTGGATCACAAGAAAGGCAAAGTGTGGAAACAGGTCAAGGCTCCTAAGCCTTCTGTACGGAAGGAAAGGGGGGCCAAGAGGCAGACTGTGCTCACACAGTGCCCACCGAACACAGAAGCCCATGCGGAGATTCCTTCTGTTCCTTCTGGACAAGAAATAAAAATATTTTCTTGTTCCCCGGATATACAGGGAAGTCGCGTCCCGGCTGAGGTCCCAACAGCCTCCCTGCCGCAGGAGTGGTGCTCCAAGCAGCCGCCTGATCCACCAGTTAAAGTACACCCCTTTTACATCCCTAAAGAGGAGCAGTTCTCCCCACCTGGCGATGAAAAGGAGCTTTCCCTGTGCACCCTGGCACCCAAGAGGGGTCAGAACCACCACCCTGCAGTGGTGGAAGGGATCCAGATGGCAGGAGAGCAGGTTGGTGATGTAGCCCTCACCCTTAGCCCTGAGAGGTCCTCTATTAGTGAGGATCTGCTTGAGCAGCTGTCACAGGGCCACCACCAGGTGCCCCTGGAGCAACATTCACAGGTTAGACAGGAGGTCCAGCTCGAAGCTGAGACTACTGCGCTGTGGACACACCTGATCCCAGATGCCGATTCCCTCTGCTGTGACCCAGGGAACCTGCAGTCAGGTAACATTATTTCTCACAACTACCAGGTAGTGAGTGAGACTGACCTGATTGTTCCTGCCTTGACAGCAGGGTTTCCAACACACCCAGTCCCCAGGAAGGGACAGGGAATGAAAGCCGAGCTGGTTTTCTTACAGCCACCAGCTCAGTCTGTCAGTCTGAATCTGACCAACAGTGGTTCACCCAGACTGGAGCTGGAAGGTCAAGCCACCCGCCTGTTAGTACAGAACATGGAAAAGGGGGGCGTCAGAATCCCCGCCCGCACTGACATGGGCCAGGTGGGTGATAGTGAGTTCAAAGACAGTGAACTAGCTATCCCAGTGCTGGGGCAGCTCCCTGAACCCCTAGCAAGGGAAGGGGGGAGCGTGCAGGTGTCCTACACCTACCCCCAGCAAACGATTGTAAACATGCCGATAGAGGGATTCCTCAATCAGGAGGTGTGCAGGGTGGACCTGAACAGTGAGAATGGGATAACAATCCCAGATCACTCAGGTGCTCCAGATGACCACTCAGCTGCGGGTCAGGCATGCTCCACCGCTGCACCGCCTCCTGCAGGGTTCCTAGAGTACAGGCATGAACAAATCGAAAAAGCAGATGCCCTGGAAAAGGAGGAGCAGCATCAGCAACTGCGTCAGATATCCTCATATTTCCAGGATGTTGGTGCCCAAGATGCAACAGGACATACTGAGAAAGACACCATGTACACGCTGCGCCAGCTTAGAAAGGCAACAGTCACTCAGAAGGAGATGACTGGGATCAGCCACCCTAAAAGACTTTTGGGAGAACTGATTGCTCCCACCACTGTTGTGCATTTGCTATTTCTGGTAGGTTTGTGTGCTACTGGCACTCTCACCCTGACTGCCCCAAGAAGGCAGGTGTCAGAAATGCCAGAGGGTAGTGACAGACTGTATCAACAGCAGCAAAAGTTGGAAAGCTTAGGGAAAACCCTACAGGCAACTTCCTATGCAACAGGGTTAAACCTTATCCCCCAACCAGTGGACATGATTGGTGATGTTATACAGTGGGTTTATGCTTGTGTGCAACAGGCCAGAATGTTGACACAAGTCCTCTTAAGGGAGCTTAGTGCCACTGTAGCCAGTCTAACCACGGCACAATTCCCAACCCATTTGATTCCACTCTTCTCAGTAGAGGAGTATGTGACATTAACCCCATCGCTCATAGCTCACCCAGAAGGCAATCCAAGATTGAATTCGGTTCCAAATCTAGAGATAGGTATGGCTACCAAAGCTATCCATTGGCTGTGTCTAAATGATTCACCAATGAAGGGTGTAAAGCTACTAACAAGCAGAGGGAGGTTAATGAACCCCATGAAGAGCAGGTGGGAAGTAAATGGCTGGTCAGCACACCACATTTAACTGACACTATGACTTGTGACAGGCATGATACAGCTACCACAATGCAGCTACCTAATCAAACAGTTTTCCTGCAAGTTCCTGAGCTTGAACTTAACAATGTACGGTCTAGAACCAGACAATATGACCAAACTTGAGGTCATGGATGCCTTCAGGTGCCACACTATTAAATTGGATAGAAATCCAAGAAACAGTAAGCCCTGAAGAGGTACAGGTAGTTGAGTTTGCTTTAATGGAACAAATCTCCAAACTACCCTAGCAGGTGCCCAGTGTGGTTCATCAGGGGGGCTGGGAACAGGAACTGTTGTTATTGTAACACTACTGCCGGGTAGCTGGATCATGACTGACAATGTACTCTGAATGCTGTACTCTCACATCAAGATGTACTCTGGGTAGCATGAATGAGTCAAAGGTAGCATGTCAAAAGAAAGGAAGTGACTTCTCCCCAAATATCTACTACAGAGGTATCAGATATTGACAGTGAACTTCCTGATGTGTAATTCCTAGACTAAGATGATGTCTCCTACCGTGTTTATACATACTCCAGATGTGGACATTTAAGGTTAATGTTCTAATGACAAGGGACATCACTTAACTCTGTTTTGTTTTGGCAACAACGCCTCAGGACCTCGTGACCTTCAAAAAGGGGGGATATGTAGCGGTGAGGCTTATAAATAAGAAAGAATTAAGTGTAGTTGAGCTTTCCCAAATGAGGCCCCATCTCTCTGTTCATCTCTGTGGTGCAGCTACAGAGAAACTATTCATGGAGGCTGATTTAAAGATGTTTTCTTTTGATAAGGGATAGCTCCCAAATGGGGATGCACTTAGCTAAGCCTGGCTATCATGATCAATGGTCATCCATTGGCGCCTATCTGTCTAGGGAGTGCCAGATGGACATCTGGACTGCATTCCTAAGTGTCTCATATCTCACCTTGATCAACCAATCAGGGACTGGTAGGGCCGAGTAACCCACGTGGGACTCTGATGCCCATGGAACTTTCAGCCAATCAACGAGTTGAAGTTCCTCCAGGTAAAAACAGGCAACACAGACAGCCTGTAGGAGAATTCTGTGGACTTTTCTAAAGGGAATTCAAAGGAGAATTCCAGGGCAGGACGGCCCAGGAGCAGAAGGCTCCCAAGGGCAGGACATTCTCGCAGCGCGCCTCCTGACCATCCTGAGACTCAGCCTGGACAACCACGGAACGGCCAGTGTGTCCGAGTGCCAGAACTTTCCTTTGTTCTAAGAGTCTAGAGTGGAGGTTGCCAGAGAGTAACCAGCAGCAGGCCTCGTGAACAGGTCAGAACTGTGGACAGCTGAATTACTATTCAGAACTAGCTCTTCATCAGGAACGAACCGGTCCTCTTTTTGACTTGCTGAGACCCACAGTCATCTTTTCTCCTGTCCGCAAACATTGCTAGTTAAAGCCAACACTAACTAGCCGGTCAGTGAGCATCAGCAGCCCACCATCGCAAGCAGCACAGCGCAGCCTGGCACGGAGCCAGAGAGCACGCAGGAGATCTGAATCCCCAGAGATTGGATGAGTATTCAACTTCAATGCATTACAGCTCGAGAATTCAATTGTTATCCCAACCAGTTGATATCAATTTAATTCCTAAGAGTTATGTACTTGGTTTGAGTATCTAATGTAGAAGTTGTAACCAAGTTCACTTTATGAAACGGTCTAAATGAATGATATACTGAACGTATGTCCTCTTGATGTGTAACACTTTGTAACTGACTGAATATATACCTTTTGTATTCTGATAACCCTCTCGATAAGATCTGTTAGGTTTATATGCATATTCTATGTATCCTATGCATATATATGTATTTATATTAATAAATGTATCCTCGTGTATTAGTACCTGTGTGTGTGCGTTGTTTGAGTTATATCGCATGGTTGGATTCTAAGGCCATCAAAAGAATCATTTTGTGATTTACTGCTACAATTAATAATTGTCCCAGTAAATGCCCAAACCCTACAGAACTGGTGCCTTCAGCGAGCACACTACATCCTTTTAAAACTGAGGAGTAAAGATAGGTAAAGATTTTGCCTTCCTCACCAATGCCGGCAACATTCCTTATATAGACATTTATTCAGCAGTGACAAATTTGGCTTAAAAATACCAATTTGACCTTGAGACTGCTTTTCCCCTTTAAACAGCTTTATACTTAACAAATAACAAATTCCACACTAACAAATGTTTGATAGCTGAGGTCAAGTTTTCCAAATGTGGATATCTCACTATATTTTTATTCACAAATTATAATTGCAAATGCAGGAGCAAAATGGTCATTCAAAAAATGAAGTAAATTAAAAGCCTTGATTTTTCAATAGTTGCACAAATAAAAATTGACTTTATTCACATAATTAAGTTACAAGACTGATAATCTCAGTCTTGAAAGTAAATCTGTAAAAGTGTAACTATACCAGCCAACTACAACATTTAAGTACAAATCACTAAGCAATATTAATGATGATCTGAAATTATTTTTGGTGGGTAGCAACATTTCACGTGGCAAACAAAAAACTGTGAAATGACTCAGAAATAATACAACTAATAAAATAAACAGGGAATCAGCATATGATAATTTCACACAGATTTTAAACAAGTAAAAACTAGCAACATGAACTATAGTGAAAAAAGACAAAGCTTAAATTATATTTGCACAGATGAAGCGGAAGTAGAGGTACTAAAATAATTTAAGATGAATAAATTAACAGAGCAAGATAACACAATTCTTCCAACGGTTGCTCAAGACAGACACATGGACTGAAAAATGTCAAATGTTTGGTACCCATTCCAAAATACAAGGTGCTAAAATTGAGCTACTTCTGTTACATTTAAGGTTATAAAGATGTTAATTTAATTAAAGCATTATCTGTATGGTACTAGAATTTAGTAAACATGGGTTTAAAAAAGATAGACCTTGCTCAACTAAACAGTTAGACTCACTTGGACAAATAACAAGGGAAACAGAGCAAATACAATAATACAAAATTACTTTTGATAAAGTTACACCTTTACAACAGATTAATTCTAAAATTGAAGGCTGAGGCATCCAAGGCACAGATTAGCGGTTAATGTTCAAACAGGGGTAATACAATTTGTGGTGTTCCACAGGGATCTCCACTAAGACCACTGTTCTTAATTTATATTGTGGTGTATATGGGGAAACAAAGTTTCTTTATTTTGGTGTGAAACACTGATATTTGTACATAGTTCTGTTCCATAGATCTGTCCTTTTTTTAGTGTTAGAATATTCTGAATTGTTTGCCAGTTTGGGAGTATTAGAATGTTCTTGTAAGTTATGAAAACAGGATACCATTTTTTTTAGAATCATTTAATATTCATTATGTAAGTTATATTAATTAAAATAGGAAAACATCCAGAAACCACCTGGATGGATCCTGGAGGGTGGATTTAAGAGATATCCCAGGCTATTCTGAATGACGACTCAAGCTTATATGTAGCATGCACTCAGAAATTAGATCCTAAAGGGCCTATTTAAACTTAATTTAATAATTACAATACATTAATTTTAATTTAATTCAGGTATTCCTCCAGTTTCCTTAATTCATTCCTGACCATCATGACAATACTGATTACCAAAATTCTTGTCGTTAGTTAACTAGTCAGGTTTACAGTTTAAAAACTATCAAATCAAATCAACAGAACCATGGAGATTCAAAAATATTAAAATTAAACAACATCCAAGACTGAACAAACACCAAGCAAATTACATTTACTGTAGACAGGGGCATAGAGTTAAATGAAGCTAGCAAAATCATTAACTAATGTATTCTTTAAAGTGTTCTTGGTAATAAGCCTTTATTTTGCACATTTGAGCAAAGAAACCTCTGTTGGCTTTTGTAAAATATATGTTCCTTCCCCTGTAAAAAAATGATGAAAATGGTACATCACTTTTCCCCAATCAAATTACATTAGCGCTAAGGGGACAGCTTTGACTGCTGCTTTTAAAACATGCATACGAAGTGATGTTTTTTTTTAAAAAAACAAAATATTATTAAAAATAGGGGGTTACGAAAGTGG
The DNA here is from genome assembly GCF_040954835.1 of Lepisosteus oculatus. NCBI lineage: Eukaryota > Metazoa > Chordata > Actinopteri > Semionotiformes > Lepisosteidae > Lepisosteus > Lepisosteus oculatus. The sequence goes on from NC_090696.1 coordinate 55,350,237, forward strand.
AGAATATCAGAAAATAGCCAAGCAGATAAATCCATAAGTAAAATAAATAATCACAACCTCCAACCTGTAAGATTTTGCCAAGGATATACCCGAGCAGTTGGTATAAAGTCACCGGAGTTTTATGTCCTCTGGCACAGCTTTAGTAAAAAAAGTAATAATTCAGACACACTGGATTAAAAAATATGAATTAATAATGACAATACACATACTAAACTAGACACAACATAAACATACATACAACACACAAGTTATGCTTTTTACAAATTTCACAGACGTTCAAGAGGCCTAACGACCTAACCACCCAGAAAAATTCCAAGACTGTCACCAAGTATTCAAACTCTTATATAATGCATAAGTTAATAAGAGAAAACTACATTTCAATAAGCTGTATTTGCATGATGAACATGGTCTTTAATTCACTTCCAATAATAAGCTGTTTTACGATCAATGTTAATTCACTTTAAAAATAATAATGCACTGTAATATACTGTAGGTATCTGTATATGTCTAAAGAATACCCATGTCAACAGATCTATGAAAATACCATTCTGAATACATAAACCATAAACAGGTGTAGCTTGCTTGAAATGTGATTAAGTTATAACCAGGACAGCACAAGACAAATGGGTGATTCTCTTGTCAAACAATTTTTAAATCAAAATGTATGATTTGATGATTGAGCAAAATATCCTGCAGTGTCTGACAATGTTATAAATCTATATTATATATGAGTTACATCTGTGTAAAACTGCGGTCTTTACATAGCAGCTCTGTTGTTAAGATATGTCTCAATTCTTCTCTTCTACTTGTTCTACCCCTTCCTTGTTGTCTCCCTGTGCAGTTAAAGTGATCATATATTGTGTGTTTCTGTACTGCCCATTGACAACCATTAATCAACAACATATCAAGGTAAACTTTACAATGGTTTCTGATCAAGTGACCCCCACATCTCAACAAACATCCTCTCTGTTTTGAAGCTAGAAGTGTTTACTCTGCAAAGTGTCACAAACTTCACAAACTAAAATCTAAGTGATACTTCTCAGTCACCTAAAGCTGTAATAATATTAATAACCATAACTATAGCATGGATAGCATAAAGTAAATACTGTTTTTAAAGTTCTTAAAGGGTTCTTAAAGCCAAGACATGTGTTTGGATTATAGGGGACAGAATTCTGGTTGTTCTACCTCACATATCATATAGTTGTGTTTTGTGTTAGCTTTGAATTTTCTTTGTAATTGTGTTGTTTATTATTAATACAGTGCCTATAAAAAGTCTACACCCACCTTGGATTTTTTCACATTTTATTGTGTTACAGCATGGAAACAAATGTTTTGGCACTTATCAACACAAAGTACTCTATAATATCAAAGTGAAAAAACAATCCAGACATTTTACTAAATTAATTAAAAATAAAAACAAGAAAATAATTGAATGCATAAGTATTCACCCCCATGCTTTGACACACCTAAATCACCTCTGAAGTAACTCTCTTCTCCAAGTAACATAATTACTTGACTGGAGTCCACCTGTGTGCAGTTGAGGTTTTTCACATGATTTCAGATAAGAACACCTGTGTCTGGGAGCTTCCCCATGTAGTTAGTGTATTTCCAAGGAAACACTACACCATGAAGACCAAGGAACATTCCAAGCAGATCTGAGACAAGGTTTTTGAAAAATACCAGTCAGGGCGAGGATATAAAAACATTTTCAGGGCATTGAATATACCTCAAAGCACAGTGAAGTCCACCATTAAAAAGATGAGAAAATATGGAACAACTGTGAATCTGCCCAGAACTGACCTAACACAGCACATCACACTGAGAACACCATCCCTACAGTGAAGCATGGTGGTGGCAGCATCATGCTTTGGGGATGCTTCTCCATGGCAGGGACTGGAAAACTCAAAGATAGAAAGAAAAATGGATGGAGCTAAGCACAGAAAAATCCTGTTGTAAACATGTTGTAATCCACAAGAGGACTGGTACTTGGAAGACCATTTATCTTCCAACAGGACAATGATTTACACCATATAGCAAAAGCCACACTGGAGTGGCTTAAAACCAAAAAGGTTAATGTCCTGGAGCGGTCCAGTCAAAGCCCAGACCTGTCTAATTGAGCATCTGTGGAATGACTTAAAAATTGATGTTCACAAATGGTTCCCATCCAACCTGATGGAGCGTGAGCAATTTTGCCAAGAAGAATGGGCAAACATTCCACTCTCAAGATCTGCAATGCTGATAGATACTTATCCAAAGAGACTTAAAGCTGTAATTGCTACCAAAGGTGATCTTACCAAGTATTAACTCGGTGCATTCATTTATTATTTATTGTATTATTTTATGTTTCAGCTAAATTAGACAAATAGAAAGTCAAATTAGTAAGGATCTCAGAGTTTGATAAAGGAGTACATTGGTCTGAAACATTTCGTATAACAAGACCATCTGCTTCTGGATACTATATAGATGCAGCCATTCAAAATTTGCAGTAAAACACCATACTAAGCAAATTATCTGCAGTCTAGCACATTATACTGCAGTACATTATTGGCTGGCCAACATGACAGACAGGTGGCACTCATGGTGCATTAGTTGTTAATGAAACGATTGCTTTATTTAATCTCTTTACTGTGCATGTAAAGTCACTTAAAATTTAATATTAATATGGAATTGTACAACTTAAGGGAAATTTTAGAAGCTGAGCATAAAAAGAAGAGGGGCATAATGTGTCTGAAGGGCATAAAAAATATTAATTTAGGACTATAAACATAATACAAATGCAGCCATACAAAAAGCACGGTACAAACCCACGGTACGGTAAACTACCCACAAGCCACCGCAGGGCACTGCAGTAAGTGATTGGCTGGCCAAAATGACTAACAGGGCCACTCGTGGTGCATTGGTTGGGAGTGAAAAGATTTAATCATTTAATCTCTTTACTGTGCACCTTTTAATCCACTTGGTATTGAATATTTATATGGAATTTTGCAACTAAAGGGAAATTTTAGTAGCTGAGCATAAAAAGAAGAGGAGCATAACGCATCTGAAGGTCATAAACGATATTAATTTAGGAACATACAGATGCAGCCATTCAAAGTGCGCGGTACAGTCACGTACCGCAGGTAATTGACTGTGGTATCGCGTATCATGACGCAAGATGACGCAGTACGTGATTGGTTGACCGACAGGGGCACTCGTGGTCCGTTGGTCTGTTGTAGAAAGACTTACTGTAAACGTCTTTACTGTGCCCGTTGTAGATATTGAATTTTACCACTGAAGGGAAATCTTAGTAGCTGAGCATAAAAAAATAGGAGCATACTGTAACGCGTGTGAAGGCCATAAACGATATTAATTTTGGAACATAAACATACAGTATTTTTGGAACATAAACATTTTGAGCTTCGAAGTCTTTAACTAACGTGATACCGGAGTCAACAAGCATACTTTTAGAATTTGATTAAAAGGGAATATAATATGGAATCGCGTATCTAAAGAATTTAATAACGGTATGATTATATTCATGTACGAAAGAAAGGTTCTGAGGTTAGATTTAAACTGGCCCTGGTGTGTGTGTGTTTGTGTCTGTCTGTCCTGTGATGGACTGGCGATATGTCCAGGGTGTATTCTTCCTAGTGCATTTTTGCAATTTACGTTGCATTGCCCAATGTTCTGTTGTGATACAGGCTAGAATACAGTTATAGTAGTCTAAGCTTTATCAGCCTATTTAAAATATTTTTTTTGAATCCCCGGCGGAACATACTCCATAGGAATCAGCGCTTTTATACAGTATATCGCCTTTAAACACATATATTTAAACACGTGTTTACGATTTAAATCAAAACGGGATTCAAATCAATATAAATGTATATTTTGTAACGCATAGGTGACTATTCATTGTTATTAAAAAGACTTAAATTCGATCATGTCGTGATATTTAGAAATATAAATTTGTTTGGTGCAAGTGAGGTTTTATTTAATCTCTGACCAAGGGAAACGTTTCATTTTTTCAAAGAAATGTTTGTTAAAAAAAAGTCATAGTTCCATGGGATTCAATCACAGACCATGTGACATGGGAGTCAGGAAACTAACACACAGCACCACCAGATTTAATAACGGAATAAAAATGCTCTAAAATAATGTGAATAGGCACAGAAAAAGTTTACAGCACAGTACAATAAGAAATGCTGACCATGACTTTAGAAGCATAAATTACCTTACACTCAATTTAAACACAAGCTGTCTTTCTGTATGAACCTCGAAGCTGGTTCATACAGAAAATGTAGAAATGCATTAGCCTGATTATGATTAAAAAACACATAATTAAACACGCGTTTGCGATTTAAATCAGAACACGATTTAAATCAATATAAATGTTTATATTGTAACGCATACTGTCCAGCCTCCATTTCTCTATAAAAATGTACTCTGTTGCACACACACACACAATAAAAGCAGGAACCGCTGTCAGAAGGGAAGATATGTTCAAAATATCGCAAATATCGATCATGTTGCGATATTTTGAAATATAAAAGTCAATTGATTGTCCATAATATCGCTATTCTATTTTTTCGAAGAAATGTTTGTTAAGAGAAAAGTCCAACACCAGCTAGATTTGAACACACAACCTGTGCGTCATTATTCACACACCTAGACCAGTAGGCTACAAGACAACTCGCACAAACAGGGAGGTGAAACAGCCTTACACAGCCCTGTCGCAGTACATGAATATAATCATACCGTTATTAAATTCTTTGGATACGCGATTCCATATTATATTCCCTATTAATCAAATTCTAAAAGTATGCTTGTTGACTCCGGTATCACGTTAGTTAAAGACTTCGAAGCTTAAAATGTTTAGGGAGAAATGGAATACTGGTGTGTATTTTTTTCTTTAAAGTACCAAGACCAGCTATATACTGTATGTTTATGTTCCAAAATTAATATTGTTTATGGCCTTCACACGCATTGCAGTATGCTCCTATTCTTTTTATGCTCAGCTACTAAGATTTCCCTTCAGTGGTAAAATTAGATATGAATATTCAATACTTAAACGGGCACAGTTAAGACATTAAATATACATATATATACTGTATACAGTACAGTTTGCATACGGTAATATGTTTATGTTCCTAAATCAATCACTTTTATGAGCATGTGAAAGGCATGGTGAATCACTGTACTTTGCATGATTGGAAACAAATGCGTGATTGCGAAATGCTGTGGTGTTACTTTTACAAAGACGGTCAATTAAAAAAAAGAATGTTGACCAGGGCAATACTTTGAGTTTACACTTACAGCTTGTCCAAGGTCATTCATTATTAATACTATTAGTAATATCTTCGTTAAAGACTGATGGCCACAGCTCAAACATGAGAGGTTGAGCTTTATTAGCTCCACCTTGCGGAAATTCTGGATACTATTAGTTTGCTTGTCGTATTATAGGAGAATTTACGGTAACTAATGGTATTTACCAGTAACTCGCGGTATTTACTGGTAGCTTGCGGTAGACTGCGTACAGCGTACCGGAAAATAATGTGGTATTGCCCGCGCATTTTGAATGGCTGCATCTGTAAACATTACTGTATGTAAACTGTACTGTGTATGGCTGGTCTTGGTAGTTTAGAGAAAAATACACACCAGTCTTCCATTTCTCCCTAAACATTTTAAGCATGAAAGTTTTATGAAACGGTACCCAAATATGCGATTGCTGTATAGAATGAAATTTAATATAAAAAAATTATTTTACACGAAAATTAAGCTGTTTACATCTTCTGCCTGAGAACATTCACCTGTTGCTACCCAACGCAGAAACACAGCCACTAACTAGCAAAGAGAGGACATTAGCTAGCCAATATGATAAAGAAATAAATGATTATTTTGTTTATTTCTTTTGCATTTATTTGAACATTTCCATCGGAAACTGTCCAATCCCTAGTTCATCAGGCATTTTCTTTTACGCTGCGGGCATTCTCCCGGTCTGGCGCCGGTCTGTGTCTTCTAGGATATAATGCCAGCATTTTTTTGTTAAATTTGGGTTTCCAATAACGCCGCAGCAAACTCTTGTTTTTTATTTCCACTATAAAAGACAATCTCCTTTGCTTTTAGCCGAGCGTTTAATAATTTCCTAAAATGAAAATGATTTACTTTATTTCCTTCACGGGATCAATAAAAGTATCTACAGTATCATCTATCTAAACTATGGGACAGAATTCTGGGGTCTCCCTATACCAGAGATTACGGTAGGGCTTCTGAATGGTGATTGGCTGACACAATCTGACACCCCTCTGATTGGAGAAAAAAGACGTGCTGGTTTGCTATACATACAGTACTGTACCAAGAAGAGGATTTCTTTCTATTTGAAACGTGTATTTTAAAAGTTTAATTAAGAAGTAAAAACAGCGTACACAGATTTCTAAACTGATCAGGAGGAAGAAAAATCATCCGTGTTTCATGCATAAAAAGTGGTTATTAACTATCGAAACCTTTTATTTATTTTATTTTTATTTAGATTAAGAGTTCCCGTCACCTCCATTCCCATTTAAATCACAAACCCGTGATTAATTAAATGTCTTTTAACGTAAATCGTTATCTTTGCCTTATGCATAATAATGTTCACCACTCTGTCCAGCAAATTAATAATAAACTTTATTTTATATAGCGTTTTAAACGAATAAGTAATTAGATTGCTCATAAACCTAATCACTTATTCTACATAAACACAGAGTAATTGCTCTCTGAAACTGCTTTTTCTTTTTATTTAGGCTCAGATTTCAACTATAGATCGTACACATAATTCATTATCACTAATTCATTGTGCTTTGACAGAAACCAAATTATATCGTTATTAATTTCTTTAGATACACGACTCCACATTATATTCCCTATTAATCAAATTCTAAAAGTATACTTGTTGAATCCGGTATCGAGCATATTCGCAGAAAAGCTTAAAACTACCACTTTTATAAACATGTTATTTCACATTAGTTAAAGACTGCGATGCTTAAAATATTTAGGGAGAAATGGAATACTGGTGTGTATTTTTTCTTTAAAGTACCGAGACCAGCCATATACAGTTACATACTGTATGATTATGTTCCAAAACTAATATCGTTTGTTATCCCAAGTTGTTTGAATCGCCACAATTCAAATAGAGAAAAAAGAGCTGACTGACAAGATTTAAGATGTGGCTGTCAATGTTGGATTAAAAAAACACGTTGCCCGACGTTAGTTGCATTGCTTGAAAAATAATTTTATTTCGAGAAACTGGATAAGTAATTCAAGTGTTTTTTTAACTTCCTGAAAAACAAGTAATAATTTAACAATATGTGCAAACGTTTTATGATATGTCGCTGTTGTGAATGTCTGTGGAGTGTATGTTATTTGCCTGTTGATCCTGGCTGTGCTCTCTCTCTCAGTTCAATTAAATTCAAGGTGCTTTAACTTGCCTTAACTCCGCAAGTCTGAATTCTGAGTTCTGAAGTCTGAGTTCTTGTGCCCGTCCTATCCGAACCCAAAAGTATTACAATATGTATCTTTATAGCAGGTGGTGTACAGCTTTTTAGTATAGATTACACTTTTCTAAAATGTATTTAAAAAATAAAAACGATTACAATCTAATCTTTCCACGGGCTTCTAAATCTAATCTTTCCAGAGCTGCTTCTAAACTGTGAAAACATGTGTCTGTCTTTCCGTAGGGGGAAGGGAATCTGATCTGCAAGGCCCTTTGGCTACAAAAGTAAAAAGAAGGCGCTCGCTCTCTCTCTCTCTTTTATTACATCCAATAATCAAAAATGACACAATAAACATAATAATCATAATAACGACCAACCAACAAAAACAACCATATAAACATAATACCAACCAAAAACATAGATAACAACCACAATACAAAATCAAATATATCAAACCATTAAACTCTCTCAAATTCCTCCAATTATCATAATCCTGCCCCTTATGCGAAACCAAACCCTCCTCCCATCCCAGTTTATCCTCTTTATCATAAACAAAATCCACCTCAATTTTCAACATAAAGCATTACACAAAATCAATACCTCAACACTCCATACTCAACAACGATAACTCACAAACAGCCAGAACATGTAACTCCACATTCCCAAATATACCTCATTTCAATAGCCCTGCCCCTTATGCAAAACCAACATCCCTCCCCTGTTCTCTCTCTCTGCTGGCGTTTGTAATCGTTTTTATTTTTAAATAAATTTTAGCAAAGTCATGTATTTTAAAAATCTTAAGATTTCTATATTTATGTCTTTATTTATTGGTTTCATTAGTGACAAAGGTTAAACTTTCTTGGTAAAATGTATTTTATGTAAACCATGCTTGCTATTAATTCATTTAGGGCTAGAATATGTTCATTGTCTTCCAATGAAAGAAGGGTTCCTTTCGCCGTAGTTGGGTTGACATTAGAAACTTGCCACGCCCTGACTGTTACACCAACGCATTAGCATGTTAAAGCGATTTCATTGAGGAGCCTAGCTTTTTTAACTAGTAAGTACTGTACTTCCTTGGTTTTGGAGGGGGGTAGGTGTCTTTCGCTGGAAATCTCGCCCCCTTCTACTTTGAAAATACCTGTGAAACCGCTTTAATTCGTCACAGCCAGCACTCCCGCAGAGAGGGGGGTTGTACTTGCAGTGTATACAGTAGATGGGAAAGCCAGAGCCGACCGCTACGCCGCCCCATGTTATGCTCTTCTTTAATGTCTAAGCCGGAACACATCATTATATCTCATTTTGTATTTCTTTAAAAAAAAAATTGTTTGCCCTGCCTAACAGTATTGTTGTTATTGTTTTTATCCTGTAAAGCGCTTTGAGGAGCCACCTTTAAAGGCGTCATATACAATAAAGGTCTTCATTATTACTATTGTTAATTTGCTGGACAGAGAGGTGAACATTATTACACAGAAGACAAACATAGCGATATACGTTGCATTGTGGATTGTGCTGCTGTAATACAGTTTTAAATAATTAAACATCTTAACAGTATCAGCTTTATTTATGGGTTTTAAATAAAGGCGATTTAAACGCGATTTAAATCAATATAAATGTTTATATTGTAACACATAGGTGAATATTCATTGTTATTAAAATGACTTAAATTCGATCATGTTGTGATATTTAGAAAAATAAATTTGTTTGGTGCGAGTGAAGTTTTATTTAATCTCTGAGCCAGGGAAAAGTTTTATCGTACAGCGTGTACAATTCTTGTGTTGCGGTACATGAATATAATTATATTGTTATTAATTTCTTAAGATACACGATTCCATATTATATTCCCTTTTAATCTAATTTTAAAAGTATGATTGTTGACTCTGGTATCATGTTAGTTAAAGATTTTGATGCTTAAAATGTTTAGGGAGAAATGGAATACTGGTGTGTATGTTTTCTTTAAAGTACCGAGACCAGCCATATACTGTATGTTTATGTTCCAAAATTAAAATCGTTTATGGCCTTACACACGCGTTGCAGTATGCACCTATTCTTTCTATGCTCAGCTACTAAGATTTCCCTTCAGTGGTAAAATTCCATATAAATATTCAATACTTAAACGGGCACAGTAAAGACATTAAATATACATATACATACTGTATACAGTACAGTTTGCATACAGTAATATGTTTATGTTCCTAAACCAATCTCTTTTATGAGCATGTGAAAGGCTTGGTGAATCGGAGATTCTCAAAAATTACTGTGCTTTGCACAGTAATTGGAAACAAATACGTGATTGTGAAATGCTGTGGTGTTACTTTTACAAAGACGGTCAATGAAAAAAAGAATGTGGACCAGGGCAATACTTTGAGTTTCATTCATTATTAATACTATTAGTAATATCTTCGTTAAAGACTTTGATGGCGACAGCTCAAACATGAGATGTTGAGCTTTATTAGCTCCACCTTGTGGAATTTCCGGATACTATTATTTTACTTGTGGTACTATAGGAGAATTTACGGTAACTCGTGGGAGACTGCGTAAAGCGCACCGCAAAATAATGCGGTATCGCCCGCTTATTTTGAATGGCTGCATCTGTATGTAAACTGTATATGGCTGGTATTGGTAGTGTAAATAAAAAATACACACAAGTATTTAACTTTCTTCATTAAAATTTTAAGCATCAAAGTCTTTCATTTAGTTACATACTGTGGTTATTTTGGAAAAGTTTTTACATGCTCCTTCTGACTATATTAAGTTTATATACTTCATAAAAAGTTATAATGTTTAAACTTTTCTATGAATACTTCATAATTCATACTACTGCAGGAATAGCGATTACAAACAGGATAAAAACATACTTGCTTTATACTGTTGTACTGTACAGTGTATTAAAACTAACACTCCATGGTCATTACACTGTAGTTTCACGGGGGCAAGGTCATGTAGCTGATTCACAACTGGATACAATTTTATCTCACCTCATGAAAGGAAAAATTCAGATAATTGTCAACATATTTACTAAAACTATCCATCTCAGTAATCTCACTGTGTTAGTCTCACTGTTTGCTCCAGTGCTCACTCAATGTTCACACTCGCAGTAAAATCAAAAACCAGTTTTCCGCATTATCACATTGCACCGGGGGGAAGGAAAAGTGACAGCAGTAATTTATTTCACTCTCCAGCACTCTACCCAACCCCTTTTGACAGACAAAGTTGATTAAAACTCATTCAAAAGGGTGTGGTGTATTAACACAAACTCTGCTTAACAGAGCCTGCTTGTAAGAGCAAGGTGACTTTCTGTTCAATTAAATAAAGCTACAGTACAGACAGATTTTAAATTCTTCAAGCAAAATTGGCTGTTTGTCAAAATCTGCTACTTTTGCAAGCAGTAAATGACTTCTCAAAAGGTATCTTTTGTCTCTTGTGCAAACTAAACAAAAGTTTATTTTTTATAATTCCGAAATTTGAATGATATGCCCCAGCGACTCATATAGTATTGTAGTGAATACGGTTTGTGCAGGAAAATCAAAATACCGCCTCCCCTCCTGCTGTTCCAAAGCTGTACAGTTTCAAAGTATGTGTGAAATATCTTTTCATACTCCAGATATTAATCCAATCTACTCATCCGGCTATGAAAAAAATATAGCCAAAAGGATCACTGTAAAGGTTAAATTTCAATCTGAAAAGATGTCTCAACGTGTCTTCTCTAACTCTTCAGTTTACAGCTCATCCATGGTCATTCATGATTAATATTGTAACAAACAGCAGGCACACAGATGGTACAAGCCGGTTGCAGCGCAGTGACAGTACAGCCCTCTACTCCCCTGCACATATTAGGGATGTCTGCATAGACTGAAAAAGGTCTTCTGGAAACTGCAAAACAGACATGCCTTTATCCACATTAACGGGACTGAAGTGGAAAGGGTCAGTAACTTCACATTCCTTGGCGTCCATATCACCGAGGACCTCACATGGTCTCTCAACCCCACCTGTCTGATCAAGAAAGCACAACAGCGCCTGTACTTCCTAAGACGGCTTAAGATCCTCACTAACTTTTACAGATGCACTACAGAAAGCACACTGACAGGTTGCATTACAGTGTGGTATGGCAACTGCAGTATTGCTGACCGCAAAGCCCTACAGCGGGTGGTGAAAACTGCCCAGTCCATCACTGGGGTTGCCCTCCCATCTATACAGGAAATTTATGACAAACGGTGCTTTAGGAAAGATCTAAGCATCATCACAGACCCCACACACCCCGGCTACAGAGTGTATGATCCTCTACAATCTGTAAAATTGTACAGGAGCATTCGGGCCCGGACTACCAGACTCAGAGACAGTTTTTACCCCCATAGTATCAAACTATTAAACTCCCAGCCTCTCTCACTCTCACCTGTGATCTGAACCTCACAGTGCCTTCTTTCTTACCAAAAACTCAAACACACATTGAAATCTACCTCTACCTTACATGTCAAAAAGCTCACTCCCTATAATTTCTATCCTTTCATTTCATTCTGTTGATGTATGTTTTTGCACATCTGATTGATACATTTTTGTTGTTTTGCACAATGCCTGTTGTTGTTTTTGCACACTGCCTGTTGTCTGTCCTTCTTTTATTATATGATTGTATTGTTGTTTTTTTTGTACTACTTATTGTCTGAGAGCTAGCTAAATAGCATTTCGTTATATCATATACCTGTATATGAGTATAATGACAATAAACTTGAACTTGAACTTAATAGTGGACTATTTTTATGTATTTGGCTATGTAAGAATCAAAGTAATTCTCTGATCAGGCTTTGAACCGCCTGGGTTCAGCGCACTACATGACAGACCACTATAAGGACAATAATATATCTATTTTTTAAAATGAACAACAAATGTTTCCAAAATGTCCCCTTGGGATATTTTACGTGCTTAGTTACATGACTCCATATTAATATTACTATCAGGAGGTATTAAATCAGTACAACTTTTATTAAATTAAAGTGTTTTAAATGTTTAATTAAAAAGTAAAAATCTTACAGCATACACAAAGATTCTAAGCTGGATTCACAAGGAAGAAATATTACCTGTTTGTTGTGCATAAAAAGTGGTTTCAAACTATCTAAACCAGTTTTTTTTACAATCATACAATGTTTGAGTTAATTAGGAACACGTCATTGTATCTTTTTTTTTCATTTTTAAAAATAAAAAAATAATTTGCTCATCGTGTTGATAAGCTGTTCCCTGATTTCTGGCAATTGTAAAACATAATCCTTCCCCCCTCCCTCATTTAATTTAAATATTTCCATGAAGAAATTCTTAAACACAAAACCATCAGGTATAATAATTCATCCAGTTGGTTCCCTGTTGAATGATGCTGATGGACCAGGTTCAATTCCAGGCAGTGTACTATATAGTACAGTTTAAACTTTTTTTTAAATTCCAAGTTAAATTGTTGGCTGATTACTGGCTGCTGACATTTGGATTAAGACAAAATATAGATTTTCTCAATTCGGATGTAAACCTGGAAGAGATACATCATGTTCAAAATAAGCTATAATAGTGGACTATTTTTTTGCATTTGGCTCTATGAGAAATAGACTGAAAGTAATGCTCTGATCGTGCTTTGAACCACCTGGGTGCAGCTCGCAGCATTACAGTGCTCATTACCAATGCACGGACAATATAAGTTTTTTTTAAAGAAATGAATGTCTAAATATTTCCAAAACGTCCATTTTAGCTGCTTTAGCTGCTTAGTCAGACAAATTCCATATTAATATAACTATCAAGTGATGTTAAATCACTACAACATTTATCTTTTTACAATAACAGCAAGTGGTGTTCTTACTACATATTCTTAGAAAATAATAAAACGTTATTACTTTTTATGAAGTACAGAATATAAGCTTAATAATGTTAGAACAAGCACATTAAAACCGGAACCCATGTAAGTTACCAAGTTAATGACCTTGATGCTTAAAATATTTCTGTATAATTAAAATATTTATGACGAAGGTGGAAGTTGGTGTACTTTTGTCCAGCTGAGCAATCTTGCTTTTATACAATATACAGACTTCTTAATGTTTAATGATTAACATGCTGTAATATACAGTTTAAATTATGAAAAGTGTAAAGAGTATACACTTAAATTCTTAATTGGAAAAAGATTGTCCCTCAGCAGTGACCGGGATTTGAAACCAGGCGTTTTCTAACAACAGCTCAAATGCTATACATGAGATATTAAGCTTTATAAGCTCCACCTGGTAGTTTTACATGGTACTTCCAGATACGATTATCCTATTTAAAAAAACCTGCGGTATGTTGCGGTAGGTTGCGCTACCTCTACCACGTTTGAATGTTGCGTACCTCGCTCATTCTGAATAACTGGATCTTTAGGTATATTAAGCAGGGAAAAGGCATGGAAACATCTGGGTCATTCAAATCAGAATATCTTCAAAAAAATGATGTTCACACAGTGAAATGGAAAAGAAAACAATACCTTACATGAGACGTGAAGCTTTATTTGCTTTACCTGGCTGTTTTACAAGGTGCTTCCAGATACTATTATCATATACAGATTCAGCCATTCAAAATGGGTGGGGTATTTCACGGCATACCCTGGTGTGACGTGGTTAATTGCGCGTCATTTGACGCTCTGCCGGAAACTATCTGGCGTCACTTTGTAAAACCGCCAGGGGGAGCTTAACCTCTCATGTACAGCATTTGAGCTTTTAATTTTGAACTGTATATTACAGCATATTAATCATCAGTCATTAAAATGTTGGTATATTTTATGAAAGCAAGATTGCTCAGTTGGACAAAAGTACACAACCTACCTTTATCAGAAATATTTATGCATCAAAGCCTTTACTGAAGATATTACTAATAGTACTAATAATGGATGACTTTGGACAAGCTGTATACTCAAAGTATAATTTCTTTAGCACATTTGTACAAGCACTTGGAATCTGTCCAAGCCAAACTTTGTCAGGCATTTTGTTTTACTTCAACGGGCATAAAACGTCCTTGCTTTTAACAGGGCGTTTCATAATTTCTAACTACGAAAATGATTTAAAATGCAACACTTATCATTCAACTAGAGCTCAAAATATCACAAGGATCCTCAAGAGAACAGCAAAGACTGTATTAAAAGATACTTGTATGTATCAACGCTTTCTTTTCCATATACCAGATTTTATGGAACCACTTCAGAAGGGCGTCAGCCAGTCAGATTCCAGGAATCGGTACTTTAAAGGAAAAATACACACCGGTATTCCATTTCTCCCTAACGATTTTAAGCATCGAAGTATTTAACTAGCATGTGAAATAGCATGTGAAAAAGTGGTAGTTTTAAGCTTTTCTGCTAATATAATATGGAATCACGTATCTAAAGAATTTAATAACGATATGATTATATTCGTGTACTGCGACAGAGCTGTGTAGGGCTGTTTTGCCTCCCTGTTCACGTGAGTTCCCCTGTAGCCTACTGGTCTATGTGCCTGTCTACCAACTCACGGGTTGTGTGTTCAAATCCAGCTAGTGCTGGGCTTTTCTTTTAACAAACATTTCTTCGAAAAAATAGAATAGCGATATTATGGACAATCAATTGACTTTTATATTTCAAAATATCACAACATGATCGATTCTAAGTCATTTTTGATAACAATGAATAGTCACCTTAGAGCTTAGACTAACTGTATTCAAAACTGTATTACAACAGCACATTGGACAATGCAACGTAAATTGCAAAAAAGCATTTGGAATCTGTCCAAGCCCTCCTACAAAAATTATTTAAACTGCGACACTGATCATTCATCTCTAAATAAACTTTATTTTATATAGCGTTTTAAGCGAATAGGTAATTAGATTGCTCATAAACCTAATTGCTTTTTCTACATAAACACAGCGTGATTGCTTTCTGAAAATGCTTTTCCTTTATATTTAGGCTCAGATTTCAACTATAGATCGTATTATTATAAACTTTCTTGGAAAAATGTATTTTATGTAAACCATGTTTGCTATTAATTCATTTAGGGCTAAAATACGTTCATTGTCTTCCAATCGAGTCGAGTTGACATTGGAAGCTTGCGACACCCGGACTGTTAAACCAACGCATTAGCACGTCAAAGCCCATTGAGGGTATTGAGCCAGTATTGGCTTTAGTATTAGCCATACAGGACATTAAAGTGCCCCTTTTCCATTCAGCGGGTGCCTGAGCCGCTGTGTCCTATCTTCTGACAGTCGCCGTTGTGAATGTCTGTAGAGTGTATCTTATTTTTAGTACTATATTTTTGTATTATATTCCCTATTAATCAAACTCTAAGAGTATGTATCGGCTTGTCCCCTCCTCCTGCCCCTCTCTGTGTACAGTGGAGACTCCTGTCCAGCCAGCACATGTCCACAGACATTCACAACAGCGACATATCATAAAACGTTTGCACATATAGTTAAATAATTCAGGAAGTTGTTTTTCAGGAAGTTAAAAAAAAAACAGTTGAATTACTTATCAGGTATCTCGAAATAAAGTTATTTTTCAAGCAATGAAACAAACGTCGGGCAATGTGTTTTTTTAATCCAACATTGACAGCCACATCTTAAATCTTGTCAGTCAGGTCTTTTTTTCTCTATTTGAATTGTGGTTTACACATCGCACGACTTTAAAAGCTAGAAAGACAGGTTTCGATTCACATTAGCTGGCGAGCCTTGTTAAAAAAAAAACTAATAATAATGTAACATGCCACTGTTTGTTCATGAACAAAGTTATACTGAGATTTCCATAGATACGCGATAAAAAAAAATTGAATCCCCGGCGGAACACATTCCATAAGAATCAGCGCTTTTACAGTATATATCGCCTTTAAAGGTGGCTTCTCAAAACCAGGATTTTACAGGATAAAAACAACAAGAACAGCAACAACAACAATATTGTATTTCATTGCACTTTGAAAACCAAGTAATAACTTAACTATACATGCAAACGTTTCATATGTTGCTGTTGTGAATGCCTGTGGAGTGTATCTTATTTGCCTTGAATCCTGGTTATCTCTCTCCCCCTCCTCCCTCTCTCCCTCAATTCAATTCAATTCACGGTGTTTTATTTGCATGACAGATGGGTACAATCAGTGTTGGGTATGTATATTTTGATATTTACACCTGGCACGGCACCGAGGGAGCGTCTGCATTTATAACTTAGTTTTTTAAAATTAGTCAAGCAATATGAAGCATCTCCTTTTACTATTAAGTCCCTTAAATACATTGAGCACAGCTTTCTCACCACTTAAGATTGCTTTTTGATACCATCCTTACACAAAGCAGAAACTTTCCGATGACTCACAGTACAAGTGGAAAGATTACAGATTTTAATCGTCTTTAATTTTGTTACGTTATACGTTTTAGGAACGTTTCATCTAAACAAACACCACAAAACTATTCTCGATTGTATTTCTGAATGTTATGTGACACCTACAGTAGTTCACTGCTTTAAATACATCGAATTAAGAAAGTTATGTGTAGCACTTTAGATCTTTTTTTCTGAGGGTAGGAGGGGACCGCAGCAGGGATAATCAGCAAACCAGGAAAACAAAGAACAGGACAGGTGAGATGTGTATCCAGAAAGCGAGTGATCAGAAAAAGGAAATGGTGTCTTTCCCTGGCATTAGCTCATCGGTATGGTGTAAGTTTACCCTTACTTCGTGCGACTGGAAAAGAATTTGTGATCGGATCAACGAAATGGCTTCGTAGAAAGAGGCGCTCTTTTCCTCTAGTCTAACAGTCTGTCCACAAACAAAACATTCCTGTTAGACAAGAGGAATTGAAAAAAAAAAATTTTGTCAATGGAAACCGGTGTGTGTGTCTCTCTCTGCTGGATGTCCCTCTCACTCTCTGCTGAATGAATAAAAGCATTTTATTAAAAACGCGTTTGCATTTGTCTGGTATTTACTTTGGTCCCTTTTAACTGTTTTTCGATCTACTGTATTGCTTTGAGATGCCAATTTTAAAGGTGATATGTAAAATAAAGTTTTTTATTATTGTTATAGAGAAACATGATCAGATTTTCCCTGGTTCAGAAAAAAAGATCTAAAGTGCTACACAAAACTTTCTTAATTCGATGTATTTAAAGCAGTGAACTACTGTAGGTGTCACATAACATTCAGAAATACAATCACGTATTTGACAAATAAAAACAATTACAATCTAATCCTTCCATGTTTGATCCCAAAATCCCAAGAAATATACATCTAAACGGGTAGAAAGCTATGCTGAAAGTTTATTAAGATACTTAGAAGACAAAGATACTGTATCAATTTATGTTGCATTAGCCTGATTATGATTAAAAAACACATATAATTAAACACGCGTTTGCAATTTAAATCAGAACACGATTTAAATCAATATAAATGTTTATATTGTAACGCATACTGTCCAGCCTCCATTTCTCTATAAAAATTTACTCTATTGCACGCACACACACACACAATAGAAGCAGGAAGCAGAAGCAGGGACCGTTGTCAGAAGGGAAGAAGGTGACTATTCATTGTTATCAAAAATGACTTAAAATCGATCATGTTGTGATATTTTGAAATATAAAAGTCAATTGATTGTCCATAATATCGCTATTCTATTTTTTCGAAGAAATGTTTGTTAAAAGAAAAGCCCAGCACCAGCTGGATTTGAACACACAACCTGTGAGTTGGTAGTCAAGCACGTAGACCAGTAGGTTACAGGGGAAGTCACATGAAGAATGAGGCGAAACAGCCCTACATAGCCCTGTCGCAGTACACTAATATAATCATATCGTTATTAAATTCTTTAGATACGCGATTCCATATTATATTCCCTATTAATCAAATTCTAAAAGTATGCTTGTTGACTCCGGTATCTCTTTAGTTAAAGACTTCGATGCTTAAAATGTTTAGGGAGAAATGGAATACTGGTGTGTATTTTGTACTTTAAAGTACCAAAACCAGCCATATACAGTACTTTATGTTTATGTTCCAAAATTAATATCGTTTATGGCCTTCACACGCGTTACAGTATGCTCCTATTCTTTTTATGCTCAGTTACTAAGATTTCCCTTCAGTGGTAAAATTCAATATCTACAATGGGCACAGTAAAGACGTTTACTGTACTGTAAATCTTTGTACAACAGACCAACGGACCACGAGTGCCCCTGTCGGTCAACCAATCACGTACCGCGGTACCCCTCGTCATCTTGCGTCATGATGCGCGACACCACAGCCAATTACCTCCGGTACGTGTCTGTACCGCTCACTTTGAATGGCTGCATCTGTAAACATGGGGTATGATGCAGTATATTGCACAACACCCACCGCGTTTTAACACAGCATACCTCGCAATTTTAAATGTCTGAATCTGTACTACTACCAGCTACCAAAATTTCGCTTACTTGTAAAACTCAATATTAATATTCCATAATCCATTTAGTGGATTTAAACATGCACAGTAGAGACATTAAATGAAACAGTTGTTTCACTAACACTTAATGCACAACAAGTGTTATCTCTCGATCATCTTTGGCCAGCGAATCACGTGCCACGGTCGTCTGTAGTTCAAAACCCACCTTTACATCTGTATGCCTCGGGGTCAAATTAATAGGTGTACAACACCATCGCCTTATGAGTATAATTCAGCCCTTCCTTTAAAGCTAATGCAGATCACACATCCTGAGCCTTGCCACTGTAGTGTGCTCTCATGAGGCACCAGTTCTGTAGGGTTTGGACATTTACGGGGACAATTATTAATTGTAGCCGTAAATCACAAAATGATTATTTTAATGGCTTTAGAATCCAACCTTGCGATATAACTCAAACAACACACACACAGAGGTACTAATACACGAGGATACATTTATTAATACATACGATATGCATGTAAACCTAACAGATCTTATCTAGAGGGTTATCAGAATACAAAAGGTATATATTCAATCAGTTACGAAGAGTTACACATATCAAAAGAACATACGTTCAGTATATCATTCATTTAGACCGTTTCGTAAATGAACTTGGTTATAACTTCCACATTTGATACTCAAAACAAGTACATAACTCTTAGGAATTAAATTGATATCAACTACTTGGGATAACAATTGAATTCTCGAGCAGTAATGCAGTGAAGTTGAATACTCATCCAATCTCTGGGGATTCAGATCTCCTGCAGGCACAAAGAAGCAATTGCAGGCTTGTTGCTGTCCAATCCGCGCTCTCTGGCTGTGTGCCAGGCTGTGCTGTTCGGCTTGCGATGGTGCGCTGCTGATGCTCACTGACCGACTAGTTAGTGTTGGCTTTAACTAGCAAAGTTTGCGTACAGGAGAAAAGATGACTGTGGGTCCCAGCAAGTCAGGAAGAGGACCGGTTCGTTCCTGATGAAGAGATAGTTCTGAATAGTGATTCAGCTGTCCACAGTTCCAACCTGTTCACAAGGCTTGCTCCTGGTGCTAACCTCGGGTGGATTCTTTGGTTACTCGTGGCAACCTCCGCTCTAGACTCTTAGAACAAAGCAAAATTCTGGCACTGGCCGTTCCGTGGTTGTCCGGGCCGAGTCTCAGGGTGGTCAGGTGGTGCGCTGCGAGAAAGTCCTGCCCTTGGGAGCCTTTCTTCTCCTGGGCTGTCCTGGCCTGGAATTGTCTCGCACCCCTGGAATTCTCCTTAGAATTCTCCTACTGGAATAGTCACCCTGAGCACTGGAACCCCACAAGGCTGCTGTCTGAGTCCAAGGTTGTACTCCCTATTTACTCACGACTGCACAGCAAGACACAGCAACAACCGCATCATTAAGTTTGCCGATGACACCACTATAATAGGACTGTTGTACAGCTGCTTAGGTGGTGTCATAGCAATAACCTGGACTTGAACATAAAGAAAACAAAAGAGCTAATAGTGGACTTTTGGAGACACAGGCCACACACTCACAGCCCACTCAGTATTGATGGAACGGAAGTGGAAACAGTCACCAGCTTTAGGTTTTTGGGAATTCACATCTCTAAAGATCTAACCTGGACTGTGAACACTGACTCTATCATGAAGAAGGCTCAGCAGCGCCTTTATTTCTTGAGGTGCCTCAAGCGATGGGGGATGCCAATACATGTGTTGGTGAACTTCTACCGCTGCACTATCGAGAGCGTCCTCACCAACGAGATCACCGTGTGGTATGGCAACACCTCTTCGCGAGAAAGAAAGGCACTGCAGAGAATGGTCAATATGGCCCAGAAGATCATCGGCTGTGGTCTCACCGAGATTAAACAGCTCTATGAGGACCGCTGCCGTGGTAGAATTCTGGCCATCACAGAGGACAGTCACCACCTCGGGCATGAGCTCTTCACCCCACTGCCCTCAGGCAAGAGATATAAGAGCATACGGACACTTACCACTAGATTCCTCAATAGCTTCTATCCACAAGCAGTGAGACTGGCGAACACATTTAGCCATCCCCCTCGGACCACACCTACACCATCACCATCTACCTCTTTATGATTTCTTATCTATTGCACATCTCCAGTCATTGTTTACACGTCTGTATTGTTTACATTCAAACTGTCTACATGTTTACTTGCACATTGTCTATTGTTTGTTTGTACATTGTCTTGATGCACTGTTTGCACTTTGTTTTGTTTTTTACGCTTGTTTTACAATCGAGAGACATTCTGTAAGTAAGAATTCCATTGTACCAGTACCAGTTACATATGGCAATAAAGTTCAAGTTCAAGTTCAAGTTCCTTTGGGAGCTCTGTGTTGCCTGTTTTTACCAGGAGGAACTTCAGCTCGTTCATTGGCTGAAGCTTTCCTGGGCATCAGAGACCCACGTGGGTTACTCGGCCCTACCAGTCCCTGATTGGTTGATCAAGGTGAGATATGAGTCACTTACCCCTGACACTTAGGAATGCAGTCCAGATGTCCATTTGGCACTCCCTAGACAGATAGGTGCCAATGGATGACCATTGATCATGATAGCCAGGCTTAGCTAACTGTATCCCCATTTGGGAGCTGTCCCTTATCAAAAGAAAACATCTTTAAATCAGCCTGCATGAATAGCTTCTCTGTGGCTACACCAAAGAGATGAAGAGAGAAGAGAGAGGCCTCATTTGGGAAAGCACAGCAACACTTAATTCTGTCTTATTAAAAAGCAATGCCGCTACACCACTGCAAGAACAGAGTACAGACATTCTTTGGCCAGGACAAAGCCACAGCAATAAGCTCAGAAGCACTAAAATATGAATCAACCTCGGTTTCACTAAGTGAAGGTACTAAGTGAACATGTCTACTTATATTGATATTGGTTAGACCCTCTGAGGAGTTAGGCAATGGGAAAACAGAACTAGGCTGTATAGCAAAGACCTCACCAGCTCTCAGAATCTCAATGCCAGGCAGACACAAACACACCACCACATCTGACTCAAACTCCAATTTACAAAGCTCCGTCTCTGTCCAAGGCAGTGCCTGCTTTTTAATCTGATCTGCTATAGCAGCATCAGACAAGGGCACTAAGCCTAGAGATGGTGAGGCTTTTATATCAGATTTGAACATTTGTATCTGTTGCAACGTTAATACAATGGCGAATATTTTTGTGATTCTACTGTTTATTGCCTAATATTGAAAGTCATCCATATGTGTTGCAGCACTGATGTGGTGTTGGGGATGTACAGTACACTATTATTCACAAATTCGTTTGTGAATTTCAGTCTACTCAGTCTATCTATAGGGCAGGCATCATCAAGCACAGGCTTGTAAGTAGCATAAACCTTTGTTGTTGTTGAAAGAGGGTACTTTTCATAAGTATTTTGCTTACATACATAATTGCAACTGTTCCTACTGTTAGACACTCAATTAAATACTGTACGTAAAGCAGTTAGTTTAGTATAGGGTATTCCACATGCCATTTATCATATTAGTTATCTCCAAATTGAAAAAATTAAAAGATATAGGGCATTATCATGCAGTGTAATGCAGCATGTACTTTGCGGTAATGTACATTTTGCCTCTTCATTATGAGTGGCTACACCTGTATGTACATAATTATACGTCAAATAATATTTAATATTCATATGAAACGTATATCACTATTCATACGCAAAAAATTGAATATTGTGAAATATTTGTAAAAGTAAACAGACAGACATCTCATGAAGTCTGCTGATGACACAGCCCTGGTTAGCTTATTAAGAACCCAGAAAAAAAGAAGTAATTATCATTTTTTAGTAATAATAAGTAATACCCCTCTCTGATAATGTAATAATTGGTCATTGTAGTTTTGATGATAACTTGGGACTGTTCATAGACATTAATCTACGATGGGACAAATCAGACAAAATTTATCAAAAATGCCAACATAGCCTTTTTTCTTCCCTTAAGGTAGAAAGAACTATTTTAATACCTTTCTGCAAATTACTAATTGAAAGTGTTTTAACATACTGTGTCACTTGGTTTGGCAACACCAGTATCCCTAATAATAATCTGTTTGGATGCATTCATTTTCTGTCTGCTTACTCCTGGAGAGGGTAGCGCTGGCCCAGACCAGACTTCCTTTTCCAAAACCAACAGTCTCCAGCTTCTACTGGGGGATTCCTACAGATGCAGCCATTCAAAACGTCATACCGCATGCAAATTAGATTATGTTAAAAGTATCGGGAAGCACCTTGTAAAACCGCCAGGTGGAGCTAATAAAGCTTATCATCTCATGTACAGAATTTGAGCTGTCACCAGAAAATGCCCGGTTTCAAATCCCGATCACTGCTGAGAGACAATCTTTATTTATCCAGTGGGGCAATTTAACAGATGCCTCAAGCCTTTGAAAGGCTTCTTTTAAAAATTAAAATAACAAATATTATGCACACTATACTGACATATTTAGAATTTGATTAATAGGGAATATACAGATACAGACATTCAAAGTTCGCGGTACAAACCCGTACCGCACGCATCTGTGCACAAACCACCACACTGTACCATGGTACGTGATTGGCTAGCAAAAATGGCCGACAGGGGCACTTGTGGCGCATTGGTCAGTAGAGAAAAGATTTAATAATTTAATCTCTTTACTGTGCATGTTTTAATCTACTTAGTATTTGATATTTAAATGGAATTTTACAACTAAAGGGAAATTTTAGTAGCTGAGCATAAAAAAGAATAGGAGCATAATGCACCTGAAGGTCATAAACGATATTAATTTTGGAACATAAACATATTATGTAAACTGTATATTGCTGATCTTGGTATTTTAAAGAAAAAATACACACCAGTATTCCATTTCTCCCTAAACATTTTAAGCATCAGTCTTATATGTGGTTATTTCAGAAACATTTTTACGTGCTTCTTGCTCCTCCTGACCATGTTACTGTATATTTATACAGTATACAGTACTTTGTGAGAAAAGTGATAGTTTTAAGCTTTTCTGCGAATACGCTCAATACCGGAGTAAACAAGCATACTTTTAGAATTTGATTAATAGGGAATATAATATAGAATCACGTATCTAAAGAAATTAATAAAGATATAATTATATTCATCTACTGTAACACAAACAGTAGTATAGACACATATCTATTGATATGTGTACGGCTGTTTCACCGCTTCTCATGTGACTGTGTTAGTGGCATGATGGTTTAAGTACCTGACTTATAAGTGAGAGGGTGGCTGTTTAAATCCAGCTACTGCCATTAGTTTTCTTTCAACAAACATTTCTTTGAAAAACTAAAATAGCAATATTATGGACAGTCTGTTGGCTGTTTTATATTTCTAAATATCACAACATGTTTGAAGAAGTCATTTCTTAATAACAATGAATAGTCACCATCTTTCCCTCTGATTCGTTCCAGTAGCAGGAACCTCTATTGTGTGTATCCCTTTAGATCTCCCTTCAGATTTTAAAGGTTATTAATAATATCTTCGGTGTCGCATCTTCCCAGTTTAGCTTATCTTTTGCTGCCTACGCATGCCTACACAGCTCCCTAGGTAAATTATCATACTTGACTTTAGCTTTAGAGAACTTAACATTTTTAACGGGTTAAACTTTGATGCAGGAAAAATGTATTTCCCAGAAGCTACATTATTCTGATTCTTAAGGAAGCCCGTTTCTGCCAGGGAGTAAAAAAAAAAAACGTGCTATAGTATTCTTTCTGATGCAGTGCAGTTAAAAAAATCTCTGATGCTGTTCCTAAATTAATATTGTTTATGACCATCAGACGCGTTATGCTCCTTTTTTTTTTCCAATGGATTGAAAGGGAGGCATTTCATGAGAGAGACAAAGAGAGAAACACACACACACTTTTTCATTGACAAAAAGTAATGCCACACTCTCTTGTTTAAGCACCACGTCTCTTCCCATTAAAAGGGGGAGACACTTTAATTACGCCCGGCTTTTCAACGAATTGCTTTAACTTGCTAATCTGTCTAACACATTTCCTGGCGTATTGAGTTTTGAACAAAGAAGATGGAAGTGTCTTTCTCAGGTATTAGCTCATCAGTATAGTACACGTTTATGACATACTGTATGTCGGTACAGACAACTAGCTGCACTACTGTATAGCTTTGGTAAGGAAACGGACTATGGCCAAAATCACGAAGACTCTTTCACACCAAATAATGAAGATGAAAAGAAACGTGAAGTCAACACAAGACACTGTACAGCTTTTGGCTTCCATGGACATCTTTCTTTGTGAAAGCACAGTGAGACGACATTATAAAGGGGAGAGGAGGCAAAGAGAATCTAAACCAAGGACGATTTAAAGGTAAATTACTTTCTAAAAGTACTTTATTACTTGTAAATACAACTACACACATTTTTTGTATTAGTAACTAACTGTTGATCTCTTTTTTTTCAAGTCCTACTGTGCAAGCCATTGACAGACTGATGGATGAAAATGATGAGCTATCAGCGATGCAAGTTCAAAAACGTGGGCTGTGGGCTGACCTCGGCGTGAGCCTGAGTCCGACATTCGATAAGAAGAGTGCGAAGAGGGCTTGGATGGAGATATAAAAAACCAACACATGCCCCATGATAAGGGTAAAAAAGAGGAAAGGCTCAAACAAGTGCTTCAATGGATTGAACAGGGAGAGGCATTTCATTATGTACTTTTCAATGATGAAATAACGAATCAAAATCAAATCAAATCAAAGTTTATTTATCAAATGCACAACAATACGGCATGCAGCAATAGTTGCTGGCAATGAAATCTTCTGTGAAAGCTCACAAAAATCACAAGAATCACAAAAATCACAAATCACAAAAATCACAAAATTGAAGTTACGTTTTTTGAAATTGAATAAAACTCAATATGAGTAGCGCTGCTATGTGTCTATGTGTTATGTGTCCATGGTATATGCAATATATACAAGTATTGCAGTTATGCTAAATACAATGAAAACTGTGTGTCCATGTAGCCATTACAGGTGATTTGCTAAAGGAGCTACAGGTTGGCTATTTAGCAGTCTTATTGCCTGGAGGTAGAAGCTGTTCTGTAGTCTGTTGGACTTGGACCGAATGCTTCGGTACCATTTACCAGACGGTAGGAGGGAAAACAGTTTGTGACTGGGATGACTGGGGTCCTTGAGAATGGACCTGGCCTTCTTCAGACATCTAGCTGAGTAGATATCCTGGATGTTTGGTAGCTCACAGCCGGTAATGAGCTGTGCTGACTTCACCACCCTCCGCAGCACTTTGTGATCCCGGGCGGAGCAGTTCCCATACCAGGCAGAGATCCAACAAGTCAGGATGCTCTCAATAGTGCACCTGTAGAAGTTGGCCTGGATATGTGACAGCATGTTGAACTTCTTTAGCCTGCGGAGAAAGAATAGGCGCTGCCATGCTGTTTTGAGCATGATGTTGGTGTGGTGGGTCCAGGTTAAGTCCTCTGAGATGTTAACTCCCAGGAACTTAAAACTGCTAACCCCTTCCACTGCAGTCCCGTTGATGTGGATAGGTGTGTGATCTCCTCCCTGGTGTTTCCTATAGTCCACAATCATCTCCTTAGTCTTACTTATGTTCAGAGAGAGATTGTTCTCCTGGCACCACACTGCCAGGATTTTAACCTCCTCACAGTATGCAGACTCCTCACCATCTGTGATCAGGCTGATGA
The DNA here is from genome assembly GCF_040954835.1 of Lepisosteus oculatus. Classification (NCBI taxonomy): domain Eukaryota; kingdom Metazoa; phylum Chordata; class Actinopteri; order Semionotiformes; family Lepisosteidae; genus Lepisosteus; species Lepisosteus oculatus. The sequence goes on from NC_090696.1 coordinate 55,376,757, forward strand.
CTGTTGTATCGTCCGCAAACTTAATGATGGAGTTTGAGTTATGCCTGGTGACACAATCATGGGTAAATAAGGAGTAGAGGACAGGACTAAGCACACACCCTTGGGGGACTCCAGTGTTTAGAGTCAGGGTAGAGAATACAGATGCAGCCATTAAAAATGCGCGGTAAAAACCCGCGGTACAGTAACCTACCCACAAGCCACCACATGACACCGGAGGGCACCGCGGTAAGTGATTGGCTGGCCAAAATGACCGACAGGGGCACTCGTGGTGCATTGGTTGGTAGTGAAAAGATTTAATCATTTAATGTCTTTACTGTGCACATTTTAATCCACTTAGTTTTGAATATTTATATGGAATTTTACCACTAAAGGGAAATTTTAGTAGCTGAGCATAAAAAGAAGAGGAGCATAACGCATCTGAAGGTCATAAATGATATTAATTTAGGAACATAAACATTACTTTATGTACATAAACTGTACTGTGTATGGCTGGTCTTGATAGTTTAAAGAAAAAAAAAACACACCAGTCTTCCATTTCTCCCTAAACATTTTAAGCATGAAAGTTTTATGAAACGGTACCCAAATATGCGATTGCTGTATAGAATGAATTTTAATTTTACACGAAAATTAAGCTGTTTACATCTTCCGCCTGAGAACAGTCACCCGTTGCTACCCAACTCAGAAACACAGCCATTAACTAGCAAAGAGAGGACATTAGCTAGCCAATATGAGAAAGAAATAAATGATTATTTTGTTTATTTCTTTTGCACATTTATTTGAACATTTCCATCGATTGTACAAGCACTTGGAAACTGTCCAATCCCTAGTTCATAAGGCATTTTACCGGTCTGGCGCCGGTCTGTGTCTTCTAGGATATAATGCCAGCGAACTCTTGTTTTTATGTCCACTATAACAGACAATCTCCTTTGCTTTTAACCGAGCGTTTAATAATTTCCTAAAATGAAAATGATTTACTTTATTTACCTCACGAGATCAATAAAAGTATCTATTATCTGTCTAAACTATGGGACAGAATTCTGGGGTCTCCCCATACCAGAGATTATGGTAGGACCTCAGAATGGTGATTGGCTGACACCATCTGACACCCCTCTGATTGGAGAAAAAAGACGTGCTGGTTTGCTATACATACAGTACTGTACCAAGAAGAGGATTTCTTTCTATTCGAAACGTGTATTTTAAAAGTTTAAGAAGTAAAAACCTTACAGTGTACACAGATTTCTAAACTGATCAGGATCATTATCTTTGTCTTATCCATAATAATGTTCACCGCTCTGTCCAGCAAATTAATAATAAACTTTATTTTATATAGCCTTTTAAACGATAAGTAATTAGATTGCTCATAAACCTAATCACTTGCTTTTTCTTTTTATTTAGGCTCAGATTTCAACTATAGATCGTATTATTAATAACCATAATAACAACCAACCAACAAAAACAACCATATAAACATAATGCCAATCAAAAACATAGATAACAACCACAATACAAAATCATATATATCAAACCATTATACTCTCGCAAATTCCTCCAATTATCATAATCCCGCCCCTTATGCAAAACCAAACCCTCCTCCCATCCCAGTTTATCCTCTTTATCATAAACAAAATCCACCTCAATTTTCAACATAAAGCATTACACAAAATCAATACCTCAACACTCCATACTCAATAACGATAACTCACAAACAGCCAGAACATGTAACTCCACATTCCCAAACATCCCAAACATACCTATTTCCATAGCCCCCCCCCTTATGCAAAACCAACATCCCTCCCCTGTTCTCTCTCTCCGCTGGCATTTGTAATCGTTTTTATTTTCAAATACATTTTTAGCAAAGTCATGTATTTTAAAAATCTTAAGTTTTTTATATTTATGTCTTTATTTAGTGGTTTCATTAGTGACAAAGGCTAAACTTTCTTGGAAAAATGTATTTTATATAAACCATGTTTGCTATTAATTCATTCAGGGCTAAAATATGTTCATTGTCTTCTAATGAAAGAAGGGTTCCTTTTGCCGTAGTCGGGTTGAAATTAGAAGCTTGCCACGCCCGGACTGTTACACCAACGCATTAGCATGTTAAAGCGATTTCATTGAGGAGCCTAGCCTTTAACTAGTAAGTACTGTACTTACTGGGTTTTTGAGGGGGGGAGGTGTCTTTCGCTGGAAATCTCGCCTCCTTCTACTTTGAAAATACCTTTGAAACCGGTTTAATTCGTCACAGCCAGCACTCCTGCAGAGAGGGGGTTGTACTTCCAGTGTATACAGTAGATGGGAAAGCCAGAGCCGACCTCTGTGCCGCTACGTGTTATGCTCTTCGTTAATGTCTAAGCCGGAACACATCATTATATCTCATTTTGTATTTCTTAAAAAAAAAATCGTTTGCCCAGCCTAACAGTATTGTTGTTATTGTTTTTAACCTGTAAAGTGCTTTGAGGAGCCACCTTTAAAGGCGCCATATACAATAAAGTTAATTATTATTACTATTGTTAATTTGCTGGACAGAGAGGTGAACATTATTACACAGAAGACAAAGATAGTGATTTATGTTGCATTGTGCATTGTGCTGCTGTAATACAGTTTTAAATAATTAAAAGTCTAAACAGTATCAGCTTTATTTATGGGTTTTAAATAAAGGCGATTTATACGCGATTTAAATCAATATAAATGTTAATATTGTAACGCCTAGGTGACTATTCATTGTTATTAAAATAACTTAAATTCGATCATGTTGTGATATTTAGAAATATAAATTTGTTTGGTGCGAGTGAGGTTTTAATTAAACTCTGACTAAGGAAACGTTTCATTTTTTCAAAGAAATGTTTGTTAAAAAAAATCCAGTGAGATTCAATAACAAACTGTGTGACGTGGGAGTCAGGAACCTAACCCATAGCGCCACCAGCAAAGTCACGTGCAGAGTGCTGAAAAAGCACTACAGAAACATTATCAACAGACAATGTACAGCATGTACTATTCTTGTGTTGAGGTACATTAATATAATTATATCATTATTAATTTCTTTAGATACGCGATTCCATATTATATTCCCTTTTAATCAAATTCTAAAAGTATGCTTGTTGACTCTGGTATCACATTAGTTAAAGACTCCGATGCTTAATATTTAGGGAGAAATGGAATACTGGTGTGTATGTTTTCTTTAAAGTACCGAGACCAGCCATATACTGTATGTTTAAGTTCCAAAATTAATATCGTTTATGGCCTTCACACGCGTTACAGTATGCTCCTATTCTTTTTATGCTCCGCTACTAAGATTTCCCTTCAGTGGTAAAATTCCATATAAATATTCAATACTTAAACGGGCACAGTTAAGACATTAAATATACATATACATACTGTATACAGTACAGTTTGCATACGGTTATATGTTTATGTTCCTAAATCAATCTCTTTTATGAGCATGTGAAAGGCATGGTGAATCAATTCTCAAAAATTACTGTACTTTGCATGATTGGAAACAAATGCGTGATTGCGAAATGCTATGGTGTTACTTTTACAAAGACGGTCAATGAAAAAAAGAACGTGGACAAAGGCAATACTTTGTTTACAGCTTGTCCAAGGTCATTCATTATTAATACTATAAGTAATATCTTCGTTAAAGACTTTGATGGCGACAGCTCAAACATGAGAGGTTGAGCTTTACTAGCTCCACCTTGCGGAAATTCCGGATACTATTATTTTAATTGCGGTATTATAGGAGAATTTATGGTAACTCCCGGTAGACCGCGTAAAGCGCACCGCAAAATAATGCGGTATCGCCCGCTCATTTTGAATGGCTGCATCTGTATGTTGGTGCCCACCCTCACCACCTGCAGACGTTCTGTCAAGCAGTCCAGGATCCAATTACAGAGGGAGGTGTTCAGTCCCAGGTCCTGGAGCTTGATGACAATCTTTGAGGGCACTATGGTATTGAATACTGAGCTGTAATCAACAAACAGCATTCTCACATATGTTCCTTTCTTAACCGGGTGTGAGAAGGCAGTATGGAGGGCAGTGGCAATAGCATCTTCTGTTGACTTGTTCTGGCGATAGGCAAATTGCAGTGGGTCTAGGGTGTCAGGCAGTGAGGAGGTGATGTATGCTTTGACCAACCGCTCGAAGCACTTCATGTAACTGATGTGAGTGCAACAGTAGTCATTTAGGCAGCTGACTCTGGGTTTCTTAGGAACAGGGACAATGGTGGTTTTCTTAAAGCAGGAAGGAACTATAGACTGAGCTAGAGAGAGATTGAATATGTCCGAGAAGACATCTGCCAGCTGGTCTGCACATGCCTTCAGAACACAGACAGGGATAGCATCAGGGCCAGGAGCCTTGCGTGGATTGCTCTTTTAAAAAACTTTACACACATCCACTCTGGATATGATCAGTTGGATTCCGTCTTGGATTTCTGGAATCTTCCTGAATGGATCTGCGTTGCTAACCTCAAACTGAGCATAGAATGAATTTATCTACTCAGGAAGAGAGGCAGACTGTTGTGTGCTATAGCTGGATTGCGTTTTGTAGTCTGTAATAGTGCGTATACTACTCCACATGATCCATGTGATAATATGACTGTAGTTGTATTTAGCTATTTTGATACAGATGCAGCCATTCAAAGTGAGCGGTACAGACACGTACAGCAGGTAATTGGCTGCGGTGTCGCGTATCATGACGCAAGATGACGCGGGGTACCGCGGTACATGATTGGTTGACCGGCAGGGGCACTTGTGGTCCATTGGTCTGTCGTAGAAAGACTTACTGTACAGTAAACATCTTTACTGTGCCCGTTGTAGATATTGAATTTTACCACTGAAGGGAAATCTTAGTAGCTGAGCATAAAAAGAATAGGAGCATACTGTAACGCGTGTGAAGGCCATAAACGATATTAATTTTGGAACATAAACATACAGTATATAGCTGGTCTTGGTACTTTAAAGAAAAAAATACACACCAGTATTCCATTTCTCCCTAAACATTTTAAGCTTCGAAGTCTTTAACTAAATCGCGTATCTAAGGAGATCTCAGTATAACTTTGTTCATGAACAAACAGTGGCATGTTACATTATTATTAGTTTTTTTGTTAACAAGGCTCGCCAGCTAATGTGAATCGAAACCTGTCTTGCTAGCTTTTAAAGTCGTGCGAGGTGTAAACGACAATTCAAATAGAGAAAAAAGACCTGACTGACAAGCCGATACATACTCTTAGAGTTTGGTTAATAGGGAATATAATACAAAAATATAGTACTAAAAAAGGTACTACCACTTTTAAAGGTGATATGTAAAACAAAGTTTTTTATTATTGTTATAGAGAAACATGATCAGATTTTCCCTGGTTCAGAAAAAAAGATCTAAAGTGCTACACATAACTTTCTTAATTCGATGTATTTAAAGCAGTGAACTACTGCAGGTGTAACATAACATTCAGAAATACAATCGAGAATAGTTTTGTGGTGTTTGTTTAGATGAAACGTTCCTAAAACGTATAACGTAACAAAATTAAAGACGATTAAAATCTGTAATCTTTCCACTTGTACTGTGAGTCATCGGAAAGTTTCTGCTTTGTGTAAGGATGGAATCGAAAAGCAATCTTAAGTGGTGAGAAAGCTGTGCTCAATGTATTTAAGGGACTTAAAAGTAAAAGGAGATGCTTCATATTGCTTGACTAATTTTAAAAACGAAGTTATAAATGCAGACGCTCCCTCGGTGCCGCGCCGGGTGTAAATATCAAAATATACATTCCCAACACTAATTGTACCCATCTGTCATGCAAATAAAACACCTTGAATTGAATTGAGGGAGAGAGGGAGGGAGGGGGAGAGAGATAGCCAGGACTCAAGGCAAATAAGATACTTATGGGTACACAGGCATTCACTACAGCAACATATGAAACGTTTGCACGTATAGTTAAGTTATAACTTGGTTTTCAAAGTGCAATGAAATACAATATTGTTGTTGTTGCTGTTCTGGTTGTTTTTTATCCTGTAAAGCGTTTTGAGAAGCCACCTTTAAAGGCGATATATACTGTAAAACCGCTGATTCTTATGGAATGTTTTCCGGCGGGGATTCAAATTTTTATTTATTTATTTTTTAATCGCGTATCTAAGGAAATCTCGGTATAACTTTGTTCATGAACAAACAGTGGCATGTTACATTATTATTAGTTTTTTTGTTAACAAGGCTCGCCAGCTAATGTGAATCGAAAGCTGTCTTGCTAGCTTTTAAAGTCGTGCGAGGTGTAAACGACAATTCAAATAGAGAAAAAAGACCTGACTGACAAGCCGATACATACTCTTAGAGTTTGATTAATAGGGAATATAATACAAAAATATAGTACTAAAAAAGGTACTACCACTTTTAAAGGTGATATGTAAAATAAAGTTTTTTATTATTGTTATAGAGAAACATGATCAGATTTTCCCTGGTTCAGAAAAAAAGATCTAAAGTGCTACACATAACTTTCTTAATTCGATGTATTTAAAGCAGTGAACTACTGTAGGTGTCACATAACATTCAGAAATACAATCACGTATTTGACAAATAAAAACGATTACAATCTAACCCTTCCACGTTTGATCCCAAAATCCCAAGAAATATAAATCTTAACGGGTAGAAAGCTATGCTGAAAGTTTATTAAGATACTTAGAAGACAAAGATACTGTATCAATTTATGTTGCATTAGCCTGATTATGATTAAAAAACACATATAATTAAACACGCGTTTGCGATTTAAATCAGAACACGATTTATATATAAATATAAATGTTTATGTTGTAACGCATACTGTCCAGCCTCCATTTCTCTATAAACATTTACTCTGTTGCACACACACACACAATAGAAGCAGGAAGCAAAAGCAGGGACCGTTGTCAGAAGGGAAGAAGGTGACTATTCTTGGTTATCAAAAATGACTTAGAATCGATCATGTTGCGATATTTTGAAATATAAAAGTCAATTGATTGTCCATAATATCGCTATTCTATTTTTTCGAAGAAATGTTTGTTAAAAGAAAAGTCCAGCACCAGCTGGATTTGAACACACAACCTGGGAGTTGTTAGTCAGGCACGTAGACCAGTAGGCTACAAGACAACTCGCTTGAACAGGGAGGCGAAACAGCCCTACACAGCCCTGTCGCAGTACACGAATATAATCATACCGTTATTAAATTCTTTAGATACGCGATTCCATATTATATTAGCAGAAAAGCTTAAAACTACCACTTTTTCACACGCTATTTCACATGCTAGTTAAATACTTCGATGCTTAAAATCGTTAGGGAGAAATGGAATACCGGTGTGTATTTTTCCTTTAAAGTACCGATTCCTGGAATCTGACTGGCTGACACCCTTCTGAAGTGGTTCCATAAAATCTGGTATACGGAAAAGAAAGGGTTGATACATACAAGTGTCTTTTAATACACTCTTTGCTGTGCTCTTGAGGATCCTTGTGATATTTTGAGTTCTAGTTGAATGATAAGTGTCGCATTTTAAATCATTTTCGTAGTTAGAAATTATGAAACGCCCTGTTAAAAGCAAGGAAGTTTTTATACCGTGACACGCCCACCGGGGTATGCCGCGAAATACCTCACCAATTTTGAATGGCTGCATCTGTAGCTTTCTTGAGGTTATATCTGGATTTTTTGTATTTATCCATATCGCCAGAATTTAAAGCAGCTGTCCGCATATCTTGCCATTAACCCACGGTTTCTGATTTGGATATGTGCGAACAGTAATCCTGGGAACCACGTCTTCAATACATTTACTGATGTAGCCAGTAACATAGTCCGTATACAGATTGATATTATTTTCGGCAGCTTCGCGGAAGATCTGACAGTCAGTGGTAGCAAAACAGTGATTTAGTATAAAATCCAATTCACATGACCAACGTTGAATGGTTCTTAATGCCGGCCTCTCCTGTTTAAGCTCCTACTTGTAAATGGGAAGTAGCAGAATGGAGGCGTGATCGGATTTGCTGAAAGGGGGTCGGCAGAGGGCTTTGTAACCATCCTGGAAGGGAGTGTAAACATTGTCCAACATGTTCGTAGATGTAGATTAGGCATTGTTTTCTTCAGGTTCGCACCGTTGCAATCACCCGCTATGATGAATGCCCCCTCAGGATGTGTATTCTGTTGTCTGTTAAGGTGAGAGTGTAGTTCATCCAGTGCCCTTGTGAAATTTGCCTGCGGCGGAATATACACCACTGTGAGAACTACCGATGTGAACTCCCTCGGGAGATAGAAAGGGCGACATTTTTATATGTTCAAGATGTGTAGAGCATGATGTTGAAATAATATCCAAGTCTGTGCACCAGGAATTGTTTACCATGAAGCATACCCCGCCACCTTTGCTCTTACCCAAATCCATTGTTCTGATAGCAGAGTCCGGAACAGACGGTTCAAGCCAGGTTTCAGTGAATGCCAGCACGTTGCAGTTCTTGATGTCCCTTTGGAAAGCAAGCCTTGCTCTCAGTTCATTCAGTTTATTGTCCAGTAACTGAATATCAGCAAGAAGTATACTCGGGAGCGGGGCACGATTGCTGCGCTGCCTCAATCTTACCAGAACTCCTGCCCGTTTACCCCTCTTCCTACGACGCCGTCTTTTTCCCAGTATAGGTACAGGTGAGACACCACAGTCCATATAGTCGGCAGTAATTATTGGTGTCAATTTAACTGTCCCAATATTCGATCTTATGTCTATAAGTGTTTGTCGGTCACCGAGCAAGTAGTAATGTCACGAACAGTTCTTTCTGGAACTTATGAAGGAAACGCTAGGAAAAAGTCATGCAGGAGAGGGTATGGAGACAGGGGGCGTGTCCAAGGGGTGCAGGTGTCCAGGGAGAGTGAATCCGGGGCGAACAATCCATGAGAAAATCCAAACAGGTAATCCAAGACAGAAGGTGGAGTCCAAGGTCAGGGGATCCATCCAGGGAATAAAACCATGAACCGGGTCGGGACCGGCGGGGCGGGGAATCAGGAACGGAAGGTTAAAAACATAACAGAGCCAGACGCAGCAGAATTCAATGAGGAACCTCAAGTGACGTCTGCGTCTATCTTTTAGGGGGGAACGGAAATAGGAAACAGGTGCAGGTAATGGGGCAGAACAAGGAAGGGCTGGAGCGCCCTTAAGAGGAGGAACAGCGATCGTGACAAGTATGTGCAGTTAGCAGTATGAAAAACGAAATAGACAAGGACGAATGGGAGCTTGCAGGATAGCAGCCTTTCCTGTCAGTGCCATCTTAAAGTTCTCTATTTTAACAGTAGCTCTGGAACAGTTTTCAACCATGTCATTTTTTAAAAAGTGGAGATATGTGAACTAGCCAAAGCCCAAATGTCCACTGAAGGTTCATGTCTGGGGGGTATATCTAGAAGAGACCCGGGACCACTTCTTATTTTCGAAGGAATTATGGATTGTGAATTCTTCGAGGAAGTCGTGGTTAAACAGCATGCAGCCCCATATATCAGGGAGCTCTTTGGATGAAGGCACTGTTTCATTCAGGACAATGATCCGAAACACACAGCAGCAAAGGTGAGGCTTATAGCAGAAGGAGTGAGCTGGGTGAAAACTCCAGCTGAATCCCCAGATTTAAATCCAATAGAGATGGTATGGCATTCCCTGAAAAGACTATATTCGGAAAACAGCTAAACCCAGCACAAAGCAAGAACTGATCATTTCGATTTACAAGTCCTGGGAGGAAGAACTGACAGAAGAAAATTAAAACAATTTTATTAACAGGCTGTTACGTGTTCTTCCTAGGATTGTTGAGCGGGGTGGGGGGCATTCTGGAATGTGAGTTATGTGAGTCAGATTATGAATGAATAAAAGCATTTTATTAAAAACGTGTTTGTGTTTTTTTGGGTGCTGTACCAGCTGTACAGAAAATTGCCTTTTTTCATTCAACGGTGTCTGAGTCACTGTGTCCACCCTATATACTGTAATAATGCCACAATATGTCTTTTATGTGTCGCAAAAAAATGGCCTGCTTTAACAAAATATATTTACTAATCCTTTTGCCTAGATATCGACCTGAATGCCCAACTATCTGAGAGGCCCTCTGTAAAACCAAAAGAACCACAATTGAATGAGTGTTGATAATAAGAGTCCCCGTTTAATTTAATTTCCATTTAAATTCACAATTTGACAATGCAACATAAATCGCTATCTTTGTCTTCTGCATAATAATGTTCACCTCTCAGTCCAGCATATTAATAATAATAATAAACTTTATTTTATATACCGCCTTTAAAGGTGGCTTCTCAAAGCGCTTTACAGGATAACAACAACAATAACAACAACAATATTGTATTTCACAGCACTTTGACAGATCGTCTTATAATCAGTTGTTGTCAGAATATCCCCCCTCCAAACAAGAACCAAATTGCAACAATTTTATTAACAGGCTGTTTCAGTAACTAAAAGTATATATTTAAAGTAATAATTTAACAATACATGTAAATGTTTTATGATATGTCTATGTTGTGAATGTCTGTAGATTGTATCTTATTTTTAGTTTTTGTTTTGTTTCACGTTAATTTTATAAGGGAGAGTGTCATAGAGAAGACTCCCTTACCCCCATCTTGACTAAAATCACAAACATGTGTTTCATAAAATACTTTTATTTTTTCACAATCTGGCAATGCCAAACAGAATTCACATTCACTGCGGCCAAATGGCCTTGCAGATCACGAAATCAAGGAAGAAAACAATTATCGTGCCCGGCTTCTCAATGGAATTGCTTTAACTTGCTTAATGCATTACTGTAACAGTCCGGGTGTGGCAAGCTTCTAATGTCTCCTGACTTGGGTGAAAGGAACCCATCTTTCATTGGAAGACAATGAACACATTCTACCCGTACATGAGAATATAATGTAAATACACCAAGGGATTGGGTTGAGTTCCCATCACAAAAAAATCTGCGAGCCTGCACTACAGCGACCACAGTATGCAAAGACCTTTTACGGGAAGAGACATGGTGCTTCTGCCGCCCCGGCTTGCAAAGTGCGAAGGGTAAGCAAATACAGCAGGCTTCATCTGATATTATTGACGTATTGAGTTATACATTCTATTATAAATATTTCTTCGCAGCCTGTTCTTCAGGAAAACACCACACACGCGAAATGATCTTCGAAGACTACCAGGACAGTAAAAAAGAAAGCGGTAAGACGGATGAAAAGAAAAGTTTATTTTGACGTCTGTTCTGCAACTGATGAATACTACTGTGTGACTTTATTTCTTACATGGATTTTGTTATTTTGCCACAGGCTGTGGGTCTCTGCTCTCGGCCACTGGCCAGGGTGCCAACCTGTAGAAGCAGCACCTGTATGGAGACTTTTCGGCAGCAGCGGGAGCAGTACGACTCATTACTGGGGAGGATTAGGAGGTTAGAGACACTCCTGAAGATGCAGAAGCCGGAGACAGTATATTTCGGTAGTGAAATTCTAGGGCAGCTGTCTCCGAACAGACCTTCATCTCCATCTGCTTCTCCCCGCCGCGCAGGTTGCAATGCCTGGTGGAAGGTGTATCTCCAGACAACTCTCTGCCCCCCCCCCCCCAGATCACACACCGCCTCAGGACACTCCATCCCGGCCTCTATGCTCACCACCACGCAGGACTTGGCTGATGCTGTCCCCCCTGTCTATCTCCCCTCAGGAAGCACCCTTAGAAATTGCATGACTTTAAAAGCGATAAAAACAGGTTTTGATAGTTAATGAGTTAAAACAATCCGGGCACAGAAGGGTTAAAAAGAAAGTCAAACAGGCAGGGGGGAGGGTGGGTTGTGAATCTGTTACCTGTCCTGGATGAACCGGTTAGAAGATTTTATTAATAACCTTTTAAATCTGAAATTTTAAAGGTGGCTCCTCAAAGCGCTTTAAAGGATAAAAACAATAACAACAATACTGTAAGGCTGGGCAAACGATTTTTATTTATTTTTTAAAAAGAAATACAAAAAGAAATATAATGATGTGTTCCAGCTTAGACATTAACGAAGAGCATAACGAAGGTCATAAAGGTCATAAAGGATATTAATTTTGGAACATCAACATATTATGTAAACTGTATGTTGCTGTTATTGGTATTTTAAAGAAAAAATACTGGAAAATCCTGGGTTTGGTACAATGTTTCAGGCATTCATGTGAAGGACAACAGAGATTTCACTGGCCGATTATCAAACTTTATTGATAAAACAAAAACAAAAACAAAAACTATCCGACCAAGCCAGAAGAAGACAAAAAGAATAATGGACACAGTGCGAGCCTGCATTCTCTTCTCAGCCATCCACACCACACTTTTCCCTGGGTCAGAGATTAAATAAAACTTCTCTCACACCAAACAAATTACCAATTATTACAAATAAGCACCCCAAACAGGAGGGCGGCGTAGCGGTCGGCTCTGGCTTTCCCATCTATACCGATGCAATGCAAGTACAACCCCCCCTCTCTGCGGGAGTGCTGGCTGTGACGAATTAAACCGGTTTCACAGGTATTTTCAAAATAGACGGGGGCGAGATTTCCAGCGAAGGACACCCCCCCCCTCCAAAACCCAGTAAGTACAGTTACTTTTTGACAGAGGGCAAAAACTCTCTCTCTCGCCCTCCCCCCTGTGTATTGTCTGTTTAGGGCAAGCGAGAGAGAGAGAGAGCTGATACCCTTATCATAACTATTTTAATTATGCAGAAATATTTTATGCATCAAAGCCTTTACTGGAGATATTACTAATAGTATTAATAATGAATGACCTTGGACAAGCTGTAAACTCAAAGTATTACGCTGGTCCACATTATTTGTAACCGTCATTTAATATGAAAATACTTTATTTTTTCATCGACAAAAAGTAACACCACAGCATTTCGTTGATCTAACTAACAAGGACGGGACATTAGCTAGCCAATAGGATAAAGGAATAAATTACTTTTTTTGTTCATTTCTTTAGCACATTTATTTGAAAATTTCCATCGATTGTACAACCACTGAAAAACCGTCCAATACCTAGTTTGTCGGGCATTTTCTTTTAGTATAACACACATAAAAACTCCCTTGCTTTTAACAGAGCATTTCATAATTTCTAACAACGAAAATTATTTAAACTGCGACACTAATCATTCAACCAGAGCTCAAAATATCCTCAAGAGCACAACAAAGGCCGTTTTAAAAGATACTTGTACCAGATACATGAGAATCCAAGCTTTTTTATCTACACTTTCTTATCTACACTAAGAAGTAGTCTTTAACATTTATCACACAGTAAAAAGTCAAATTTCAGGGTCGTCCGTATACCAGAGATTATGGTACCGCTTCAGAAAGGTGTCAGCTAGTCAGATTCCAGGACTGGAATTATCTGTTTTAAAATCGAGAATATGTAATCATGATATTAATTTAAGGATCTAAATATTTAAATCTATGTATCTATATAGCTGGTAGTATTACTGTATTTCACTTTCTTTGTAAACACATTTTGTTAACACCCGAATCGCAGGTGGAATCTGATTTTTGGTCTGTTATGGTCTTTAGCTCAAATCCTGCTTAACTAAAAATTAGACCCGAGAAGAGTATTATTGGACAATGTTGTGAGGCTCTGGCGGAATTTCTCTGTAAACTGAAGAGTTATAGAGAAGACAGATAGTGTTTGCTTCTTTTGACACTAAAAAAACATTCCAATGTTAATGCGACACGGAAGATATTGTGGTGCATTGGTCGTTAGTGAAAAGATTTAATCAGTTAATCTCTTTACTGTGCACATTTTAATCCACTTAGTATTGAATATTTATATGGAATTTTACCACTAAAGGGAAATTTTAGTAGCTAAGCATATAACGCAGAGGAGCATAACGAAGGTCATAAAGGTCATAAACGATATTAATTTAGGAACATAAACATATTATGTAAACTGTATGTTGCTGTTATTGGTATTTTAAAGAAAAAATACACACCAATACTCAATTTCTCCTACAGTATATTGACATTTTTTATATTTCAAAATAACACGTTCGTACTTTATGTACAGTACACAGTGGTACCACAGGTTGAACTGTAGGGCACAAATCCACTCGAGCCCAAAACCCCAACATATTAATGTGCATTCGCCTGGCATTGCACGGTTTTCATCACTCTCTGCGGGAGTGCTGGCTGTGACGAATTTAACCGGTTACACACGTATTTTCAATGTAGAAGGGGGCGAGTCTTCCAGCGAAAGACACCTACTCCCCCCCTCCAAAACCCCTTTTTTTTGCTTACAGTAGTAGTATTTAAGTACAGTACAGTAAGTACTTACTGTACAGTACTTACTTACGGTAGTACTTCTCGCGTTAAGAAAGCTAGGTGTTAGCATAAACTATTAGTAATTAATAATATTAAATTTAGCATAGTAATAAATTGTGCTAATAATAAATTCTATTCTACTCTGAGAATGTAGGGGGGAGGAAGAATGCCCGTGGTCTTTTCACTCATAAACTTGTGTCAAGCTGTCAACAAAAACCAGCTGTCAAAAAAAAGTTTTTTTTAAAGTCAATTGTGTGTCCATAATATTGCTATTTTGATATTGCTAATTGCTATTGCTACTGAGTCTCTGTGTCTACAGTATATTGTTTGTGAACCAACCGGTTTTACAGGTATTTTCAACCCCCAGCCACTGTTGTTTCATCGGTTGTTATCCTGTAAAGCGCTTTGAGGAACTACCTTTAAAGGCACTATATAAAATAAAGTTTATTATTATTAATATTGATCATATTTTTCCTCCAATAACTTGTAAATTGTTGTTATTGTTGTTGTTGTTATCCTGTAAAGCGCTTTGAGAAGAATACCGTCCAGCTTGTCAGGTGCATTCTCGTAAAATAATAAGCAGAGTTCGGGGGTTATTAGTGCTCCACTTACAGCAACCCAAGGTAAATACATTTTGTCTCCAAATCCACCACCACTTGTATGAATCATAGCCCTGCCAAACGATGCAAATTCCGCTGCAATGGTTGTGTGCAGGAATTATTCAGTATGGCATCTCCATGTTCAAGTAAACACTGCTCTGTGTGCAAATGCAAATGCATTTAAAAAAAAGTTTTTTTTTAAAAAGCCACCTTTAAAGGCACTATATAAAATAAAGTTTAATATTATTATTATTATTATTAATATTGATGATATTCTTCCTCCCAGGACTTGTAAAATTGTTGTTGTTATTGTTGTTATCCCGTAAAGCACTTTGAGAAGCATACTGTCCAGCATATTGTATTTCATTGCACTTTGACAGATCGTCTTATAATCACTTGTTGTTAGAATATCCCCCAAGAGGATATTCCCCCCAAGAGGATATAGAAGCTTTCCCCCAAGAGGTATCCAGGTAACAGTGAAACAGGCGTAGAGTCTGGGGAGATCGTCCATTTTCCATGTAAATAGTTCCCTGGTTCTGCACCCCTTGGTGTCTCTCTCTCTCTGTCTCTCTCGGGCCCGCACTCTTGGCAGGCTTGTCTTGTGTCTCTCTCTCGTCTGGGTGCGGGAGTGCTGCTGGCGGGTGGTGATGGAGAAGAAATAAAGCACAGTTTTTAACTCCTCAAGTCTGTGTCTCCGTGTTCATCCTCAAAATATGATCAATATTAATAATAATAATAATAAACTTTATTTTATATAGTGCCTTTAAAGGTGGCTCCTCAAAGCGCTTTACAGGATAACATCCAATGAAACAACAGTGGCTGGGGGTTGAAAATACCTGTGAAACTGGTTTGTTCACAATGTACTGTAGACACAGAGTGTTACACCAACGCATTAGCATGTTAAAGTGATTCCATTGAGGACTTGGGTGCGATAATTGTTTTATTTCTTGATTTTCTTATCTGCAAGGCCATTTGGCTGCAGCGAATGTGTATTCTGTCTGGCATTGCCAGATTGTGAAAAAGTTTTTTAATCAAGATTCCCTTATAAAATTAACGTGAAACAAAACAGATAGTTAATAAAATTGTTGCAATTTTGTTCTTGTTTGGAGGTGGGGATATTCTGACAATAATTGATTTAAAGACAATCTGTCACAGTGCAATGAAATACAACATTACGCTGGGTAAACGTTCCGAGGTCAAATTCTTCCGCGACGGGGGTACCTTTAAAGCGGAGACGATGAAAATAAAGTTTATTATTAATTTGCTGGACAGAGAGGTGAACATTATTATGCAGAAGACAAAGATAACAATTTACGTTGCATTTCCAGATTGTGAATCAATAAAAATAATTAATTAAAAACAGGTTTGAGATTTAAATGGAAACGGGGGTGATGGGATCTCTTAATCTAAATAAAATTAAATAAATAAAACCGGTTTATAGTTAATAACCACTTTTTATGCGTGAAACATGGGTGATTTTTCTTCCTCCTGATCAGTTTAGAAAGCAGCATATACTGTTGTCTTCCTGCTATATAGAACAGATCAGCAAGTTTTTTTTCTCCAATCAGAGGGGTTTTAGATGGTGTCAGCCAATCACCATTCTGAAGCCTACCGTAATCTCTGGTATACGGACACCCCAAAATTCTGTCGCATTTTCATTTTAAGAAATTATGAAACGCTCGAATAAAAGCAAGGGAGATTGTCCATTAAAGTGGACATAAAAACAGGAGTTTGCTACGGCGTTATTGGAAACCCAGTTTTAACCACAAATCGCTGGCGTTATATCTTAGAAGGCACTTAGACCAGGACCAGTAGGAGTGCTCCCGTAGTGAAAAAGAAAATGCCTGACAAACTAGGGATTGGACAGTTTTTCAGTGCTTGTACGATCGATGGAAATGTTCAAAAAATATGTGCTAAAGAAATAAACAAAACAGAAGTCATTTATATCTTTATCATATTGGCTAGCTAATGTCCTGTCCTTGTTAGTTCGTTACTTGTGGCTGTGTTTCCGCGTTGCGTAGCAACGAGGGACTATATTCTCAGGCGGAGGAAAGTAAACAGCTTAATTTTCATTTTAAATCATTTTTAAAATTAAAATTCATTCTATTCAGCAATCGCATTCTGTTTTATAAAAGCAATAAGGCACATGAGGCCTGTGCTATATCATAAATATAGTCACAGTTAAAAAGGTTGCAGGCCCTTTGCATTGCGTCAGGCCTAACAACACCTTTTAACTGTGACTATATCCACGATATACAGTAGCACAGCCTTATTGCTTAAATAATTAGATTCTGAAAAGTAGGAGTTTCTTTTACTGCGATAACGAGCGCAAGTA
Organism: Lepisosteus oculatus; assembly: GCF_040954835.1. Lineage (NCBI taxonomy): Eukaryota > Metazoa > Chordata > Actinopteri > Semionotiformes > Lepisosteidae > Lepisosteus > Lepisosteus oculatus. Next base: position 55,393,954 of record NC_090696.1, read on the forward strand.
TTCATGGAAAATGGTAATCACTTAACTCACTTTGAATGTTTTGTGATATTTAAAAACACCAACAAATTCAATATAGTGTCGATAATACTTAGTAATAATATCAGTAGCAGTTTGAAATTTTTCATTGTTATTAATAAATTACTTAGCTTTGAACATGTTGTGATATTTAGAAATCTAAAAAATGTTAATATACAATAGTGTCCATAGTATTTGCTATTTTAGTTTTTCAAAGAAATGTTTATTTGTTAAAAGAAAACTCATAGCAATAGCCAGATTTGAACACCCAATCTCAGCCTTATAAGTCAGTCACTTAAGATATCACACCACAGACACAGACATGCACCAAACATTGAAACAGAAGTACACATATCAATGGAAGGTCTGATACTACTGTTTGTGCTACAGTACATGAACATATTTAAATCGTTATTAATTTCTTTAGATACGCTATTCCATATTATATTCCCTATTAATCAAATTCTAAAAGTATGCTTTTGTTTACTCCGAAAATGAGCATATTCGCAGAAAAGGTTAAAACGATCAATTTTAACAAAGTAGATAAACGCACAGTAATATGGTCACAAGGAGCATGTAAAAACGTTTCCGAAATAAACCACATGTAAGACTTTGATGCTTAAAATGTTTAGGGAGAAATGGAATACTGGTGTGTATTTTTTCTTTAAAATAACAATACTAGCAATATACAGTTTACATAATGTGTTTATGTTCCTAAATTAATATTGTTTATGACCTTCAGATGCATAAAGTTCCTCTTCTTTTTATACTCAGCTACTAAAATTTCCCTTTAGTTGTAAAAATCTTTTCACCACCTACCAATGCACCATGAGTGCCCCTGTCGTCATTTTGGCCAGCCAATCACGTACCTCGGTATGCCGCGGTAGCTTGTGGGTAGTTGCGTGCGGTACGGGTTTGTACCGCGAACTTTGAATGGCTGCATCTGTAGATGCCCCCCTAGACAGCTGAGAGATATAATTCCTCCAATGTGTCCTGGGTCTCTTTCCAGTACACCTCTAGAGGGAGGGATCCAAGGGACATGTATTGGAGATTTCTGACAGTCAGGAGTCCATTTCAGAAGTTAAAAGAAGTTTTTTTTTTTGCATGGGAGTGAAACACATAGAGATGCTCAATGTATTTTTCTCAAAGTAATTTAATTAGAACAAAACAGTCCTTAAATATTTTTTCTGTTATTTTTTCGCATTTCACTGTGCTTATCTGGTTGGCAGCATTCCAAGATCACGCTCATCATACTCTTCCCTATTTGTCAAAGGTGTGAACTTATTTTAATACAATTGGTTACTTAGTTTTGTAGCATGTGTTCTTATATAACACAGTATAGAATGACTTTGTTCTTAGTTCAAACCAGTTCTATATGCCCATCTTATAATATACTGCAGCTTCAGCAGAAAATGTACAATGTTCATAGAGACCCTCTCAACACATGCTCACCAGATGCCCAAACCATCTCAACTGGCTCCTCTTGATCCAGAAGAGAAACTACAATACTCCAAGGTCTTCCCAGATTGCTGAGCTCCTCAATCTGTTAAGTAGACAACCCCAGGACCACCATGGAGAAACTCTATTGTTCCTCCTGTATCTGTGGCTTGATTGTTGTACGGAGACTACTTTCCAGCAGTCTGCCTAAGTTTTTTAAGAGGTGTGTCTTTTTTTTTACTTAATTATTTTAGTAAAATGTCTGGATTTTTTTTTCCACTTTGACATTATAGAGTACTTTGTGTTGATGAGTGGCAAAAATTCTCAGTTAAATACAGTATATCATGGTTCCATGCCATAACACAATACATTGTGAAAAAGTCCGTAGACTAAACGTAGGTTAAAAGGGACGTAGACTTTCTATAGGCACTGTAAATCAACTTGAACTCTGCTCCTGCCGCTGTCAATGGGAGAGAGATTGCAATTTGAAAGCCTACAGACTGAGTTCACAATATCCCCATTTAATGAAATACAGTAGGCCATGTGTCTAGCTTGAAAATGTGACATGTCTACTGTTTGCTAGTTGCATGGATCTGACAGACTCAAAACCAAATTAAATACAAATTATTACATTATTACACATGTTGTGCATTATTTCAATGACTTGATTTGGTGTACCTCTGTTTTGAGATTACTTAGCCAGCTCTTTTTTTCTGCACCTCATAAACACTATGTACTTGATTATGATTGGTCATTTTTTTTGGCTGGGCCTCTATTAGAATAACTCACAGCAGCAACAGAAAGAGGTGCTATTGGGAATTTTTTGGACTTCTAAGGTTTCATGGAGCACTCAACACAACTAACAACAAGGTCATGATCCCAGGAGGGGCATACAGGTGAGGAAAGTCAAATAAAAATAAATGGGGTGATTCTTGCTGAAATAAACTGAGGGGGAATTAGAATGACTCTGTGAGCACGTTGTGTCTGAGGCGAGTAAGTATGGATGTCAAATGTAAATCTGGCATGGCTAGTTTGGAAGAAGGATAGCAGAACTGAAGGTTGATTCAGATACTGGGTGATTGTGAGAGTAATGCTGTGGCTGGATAGGGAGAGGGGGATTGGTATGAAGAAACTGATAGCTGGGTCACTTGAAAGAAGGCCAGTGGAGAAACTAACTTTCTTCTACTTTGTGAAAATGAAAGAAAAAGAGGATCCACGGAGAATTACACAGTACGTTCTGTCTACAGCATGTGCAAACATGAAAACAAAACACGTGAAGTAACTGCATAGTTTTATAGTATGGTATCCTTAATGAGATCCTGTGAATTGTTCCTCTAAGGAGCCATTTAGTCCAAAAAATTATGTCTTGTCTGACCAGAAAATCTCTTGATACATAATTGCAGTTTTCCAGTTTCTAATGTTGTTAATTCATGGTGAGATTTGAGACGGATTTGCCAATCTGCCATACAGGCCAGCATTTTGGAGTTTTTTTGAGACTGTTGACTAATGAAGATTTTCTCCCATCCCAGGCTTTGAACTTTGTATTTCTTTCAAAGTTTCCATTGGTCTCACTGTGGCATCCTTAACCAGTTTCCAAAACTAGTCTTTGTTTGGGTGGTAAAATTATATCTTCTACTTCTTGATAACTGACTTCACAGTACAAAGAGAAATGCCTTTGAAAATATTTATATCCTTCTTCCAATAGGCACCTTTCTCCAATTTTATCCATGAGATATTTGAAAGCTCCTTTGTCTTCATTACTGAATCTGTACCTACTGAGCCAAGTGTATTTACTCTGAAATCATGTACACCACTATCATTACACACAGGCAGTGGCCATTCACTACTTTATTGTGAAAGTAATGTGTACACCTGAACTAATTCAAGTTTGTCATAGCAAAGAGAAAAAACATATTTATGCAATCAACATATTTTGGTTTCTCATCTTCATTGGCTGCTTTTGCTGACATTTAATTTATTTCACCCAAAAACAGTTCAGCTTGAGAATTCAAGTTTGAACTAAAAATATTTTAAAAATGTGTATACAGTATATTATTTGTAATTCAAAAAAATTGAACATGGGTGGGAGGGGTGAAAACTATTGCAAAAACTATAATGACATCTTCAATATAGAAATTAAAATACTCTCTAATCTAATCTATCTAACTCTGGATAATCCTAGTGTTACTTTAAGCACTTTTTTTCTTAATTTAAATGTGATTAATTTGACAATACAGATGCAGCCATTCAAAATGCGCGGGCAATACCGCATTATTTTGTAAATACCGCGAGTTACTGGAGTATTATTCTCCTATAATACCGCAAGCAAAATAATAGTATCTGGAATTTCCGCAAGGTGGAGCTAATAAAGCTCAACCTCTCATGTTTGAGCTGTTGCCATCAAAGTCTTTAACGAAGATATTACTAATAGTATTAATAATGAATGACCTTGGACAAGCTGTAAACTCAAAGTATTGCCCTGGTCCACATTCTTTTTTTCATTGACCGTCTTTGTAAAAGTAACACCATAGCATTTCACAATCACGCATTTGTTTCCAATCATGCAAAGTACAGTAATTTTTGAGAATTGATTCACCATGCCTTTCACATGCTCATAAAAGAGATTGATTTAGGAACATAAACATATTACCATATGCAAACTGTACTGTATACAGTATGTATATGTATATTTAATGTCTTAACTGTGCCCATTTAAGTATTGAATATTTAGATGGAATTTTACCACTGAAGGGAAATCTTAGTACCTGAGCATAAAAAGAATAGGAGCATACTGTAACACGTGTGAAGGCCATAAACAATATTAATTTTGGAACTTAAACATACAGTATATGGCTGGTCTCGGTACTTTCAAGAAAACATACACACCAGCATTCCATTTCTCCCTTAACATTTTAAGCATCGAAGTCTTTAACTAACGTGATACCGGACTCAACGAGCATACTTTTAGAATTTGATTAAAAGGGAATATAATATGGAATCGCGTATCTAAATAAATTAATAACGATATAATTATATTCATGTACTGCAACACAAGAATAGTACATGCTGTACACTGTCTGTTGCAACGTAAATTGCAAAAATGCACTTAGAATCCATCCAAGCCCTACTTTGTCAGGCATTTTCTTTTACTGCAACGGACACAAAAACTCCCTTCCTTTTAACAGAGCGTTTCATAATTTCCAACTACGAAAATTATTTAAACTACGACACTTATCATTCAATCAGAGCTCGAAATATCACAAGGATCCTCTAGAGCACAGCAAAGACTGTATTAAAAGTATACCAGTGACAAACTAGTATACTTTAGATCTTTTTTTCTGAACCGGGGAAAATCTGATCATGTTTCTCTATAAAAATAATAAAAAACCTTATTTTACATATCACCTTTATGTGATATCACCTTAAGGACAGCACATACAAGGATTAATTGCACAATGGACCATGCAAAGAAATTTAAAATAGTCTTCTTTAGGTGTGAGGGCAGGAGTGGATCGCAGAAGGCATAATCAGCAAATTAGGAAAACAAAGAACAGGACAGGTGAGATGTTTATCCAGAGAGCGAGTGATCAGAAAAAGGAACAGCTGTTACGCCCTGGTTTTACGCTCTCTCTCTGTTGAATGAATAAAAACATTTTATTAAAAACGTGTTTGCTTTTGTCTGGGTATTTACTTTGTAATCTGTGGTTTACATCTACTGTATTGCTTTGAGATGCCACTTTTAAAGGTGATATGTAAAATAAAGTTTTTTATCATTGTTATAGAGAAACATGATCAGATTTTCCCTGGTTCAGAAAAAACTATTTAAATCTGTAATCTTTCCACTTGTATGTCATCGGAAAATACAAGAAGTTTCTGCTTTGTGTAAGGATGGTATGAAAAAGTAATCTAAGTGGTGAGAAAGCTGTGCTCCTCAAAGCGCTTTACAGGATTAAAACAATAACAACAATAGTGTTAAGCTGGGCAAACGATTTTTTTATAGAAATACAAAATGACATATAATGATGTGTTCCGGCTAAGACATTAACGAGTACAACCCCCTTCTCTGCGGGAGTGCTGGCTGTGACGAATTAAACCGGTTTCACAGGTATTTTCAAAGTAGAAGGGGGCGAGATTTCCAGCGAAAGACACCTCCCCCCTCCAAAACCAAGGAAGTACAGTACTTACTAGTTAAGAAAGCTAGGCTCCTCAATGAAATCGCTTTAACAAGCTAATGCGTTGGTGAAAAAGTCCGGGCGTGGCAAGCTTCTAATGTCAACTCGACTCGATTGGAATACAATGAACATATTCTAGCCCTAAATTAATTTTATAATAATACGATCTATAGTTGAAATCTGAGCCTAAATGAAAAGAAAAAGCATTTTCACAGAGCAATTACGCTGTGTTTATGTAGAAAAAGTGATTAGGTTTATGAGCAATCTAATTACTTATTCGTTTAAAACGCTATATAAAATAAAGTTTATTATTCATTTGCTGGACAGAGCGGTGAACATTATTATGGATAAGACAAAGATAACGGTCCTGATCAGTTTAGAAATCTGTGTAGGCTGTAAGGTTTTTACTTCTTAAACTTTTAAAATACACGTTTCGAATAGAAAGAAATCATCTTCCTGGTACAGTATGTATAGCAAACCAGCACGTCTTTTTTCTCCAATCAGAGGGGTTAGACGCTCGGTTAAAAGCAAAGGAGATTGTCTGTTATAGTGGACATAAAAACAAGAGTTCGCTGGCATTATATCCTAGAAGACACAGACTGGCGTCAGACCGGGAGAATGCCCTTAGCGTAAAAGAAAATGCCTGATGAACTAGGGATTGGACAGTTTCCAAGTGCTTGTACAATCGATGGAAATGTTCAAATAAATTTGCAAAAGAAATAAACAAAATAATCATTTATTTCTTTATTATATTGGCTAGCTAATGTCCTCTCTTTGCTAGTTAGTGGCTGTGTTTCTGCGTTGGGTAGCAACGGGTGACTTTTCTCAGGCGGAAGATGTAAACAGCTTAATTTTCGTGTTAAATAATTTTTTTAAATTAAAATTCATTCTATACAGCAATCGCTACCGGGTACCGTTTCATAAAACTTTCATGTTTAAAATGTTTAGGGAGAAATGGAAGACTGGTGTGTATTTTTTCTTTAAACTACCAAAACCAGCCACACACAGTACAGTTTACGTACATACAGTAATGTTTATGTTCCTAAATTAATATCGTTTATGACCTTCAGATGTGTTATGCTCCTCTTCTTTTTATGCTCAGCTACTAAAATTTCCCTTTAGTGGTAAAATTCCATATAAATATTCATAACTAAGCGGATTAAAATGTGCACAGTAAAGACATTAAATGATTAAATCTTTTCACTACCAACCAATGCACCACGAGTGCCCCTGTCAGTCATTTTGGCCAGCCAATTACTTACCGTGGTGCCCTACGGTGCCCCGTGGTGGCTTGTGGGTAGATTACCATACCGCGGGTTTGTACCACGCATTTTGAATGGCTGCATCTGTATGTTCTGAAAATAATGTAGTAGTTAATGGAAGAAACAGAAAAGCAAAGCAGCTAGTGGGTATTTTAAACGTTTAACTGTCTAATTTTGCTACCTCAAACAGCTGCAAGGTGCAGTACAACCTTTATGATTTTTATTTTTGTTAAAAAGTTACTGCCATTGGAGACTCCTGAGTTGCTCAATTGGTAAAGGCGCATATTGAACATGGGGTCAAGCCTCGGTCAGATCATAAGTCATCCAAGGTGAAGATTTCAGTAGCTACCTCCAAGAGTAGTGCAGAATTAGGTGTTTAGGGCTCTCAGTCATACAGTGACCCCTGCAGCCTCCATGCTTCTTGCAGACATGCAATATTGTGGATACCGGACATGTCTCTCCTACAATTGGTGCTGAGCCTTCTACACAGGACTGTGTCACTTGTGACATGTTAAAAGACGAATGGCTAGATGGTGGGGAGGTTGGAGGTGTCTGTCTGCATTTCCTTTTACCATGTGTGTGTTTTGGAGGGTGTTTTGGAGCTGTGACATGAGAAACAAACAACTAGCTATTATAAATCAGATGCGTAAAGCAAAAACAATTGTCAATTCTATTTTTTTAAAACTACTGCAGACCAATTATTTATAATTTTTTAATATGTCATCATAAAAGTAATTTACTTTAAGACATTTAATTTTGTATTGTTTCCGATCCAGAACCAAATGCTACAGTTACAGCTATTTTTTTGATCAGAATACATTCACAACAAACTCTTACCACAGCAAAATTTAATATAGAGCAGTATTGATTTTTAGTTTTATTTTCTTGTTCTAAGCATGACTATATAAACATTGTAAGTTGTGCAGAACATTTTCATGAATAAAACAGAGTTTATAACCTTAGAAAACTTAAGAAGTTAAGAAATTCTCTTAAAATGCATACTTGTGTATATATTTTGTTTTTACAGGAGATAACAAATCTATAATTTAAGGTTCCCTACAGAGCACTACACATTCTTATGACTCATTTTAGTGTTTGTGCTTTTTTCCTGTAAAGCACCTCTTTTTATTGTAAAAGCAATATTGCAAGAATAAAAAATGCCCAAAGTGACAGTATTTAACTGATATTAAACGCTTAAATTCAAAGGTTTGAAGGTACCACAGAAAGCTGACTAAATGGAGGTCTTCCATTATTTAATATATTACTGAGCCATACACAGCCAACGTGTAATTAAAAAAAGTACTATACAGTAACTGTCATTGGTTAATGTAAAATGTAGCAAAGTAAAAAAATCCGCTTCCATTATCAAATGGGCACTATGAGCTTTGTAAAGCAAATACATGAACAAGAATTTGGGCGCTGTATTTCCATTAATGTTATGTCATTACGGGCACTGCCAGCTGTAAATCCTCAAGTGGAAGATGGTTTCAGAGCAGGATAGATGTTGCTCAGTTGCATTCTAGAAGATGTGCCCTACTTAAGGAGAGCACATTTACATATTAATAAATCATTCAAAATCAAATCTCCTAACTGAGTCTGGAGTCTTTCATGGGTATATCTCTTAGCTTCTATTTTGTAATTTATAGATTTTACCAGAATATGTCAGTTGTGTCCTTATAGTAAGAACATCATTAAGAAATCATTAAACAAGCATAATATCATTTTATTTTTACAATGTAATTAACTGTTCATTCTTTTGCCACAGACTACATATATTCATATTGTTAAATAAAATGTTTTAGATGGCTAATTTTATTTTTTAACATATTTATTTAAGAAATTTATTTTGATTTAGTCTTTATAAATTACAATAAGTAGAATTACTGTAATTATCACTATTACTGTTGTTGTTGTTGTTTCAGAGAATTAACAGGTAATTTCTTATATAGACTTATAGTTCACATTTGTGAAACTCATGTCAAAATCATTTAACATTATTTTTTACATTTGGATCTCACTTTTGAAAAATTATTCCACATGAATACAGTGAATATTGACTTTTTAAATTAATTATACATTAATTAATTTTATAACTTAGAATGTATTTATTATTAGCAGATGTCACCATCAAGCAGCAATTAACATTTAAATATTGTAGTTCATTCATAAATTCTTCTTAATTTCCTTGTTGTTCCTACATTTGTCAAAAACTACAATAATGGCCATGTATTTAGCAGTATAGTGTTGAAATACCACATAGCATCACATGTCACAGGTGGTAAATTATTGGTAAATTACCTATCTTCTGTATCGATATTGTCCACTTGATCTTTTTGCTTTAGAAATGCTTATTTAGTGATTACTGTACCAGAAAGCTTCCATCCCACTGGGTGAACTTGTTGTGGACCTGTAAGCACTCTAAACTCACTGTTTTTTTCTTTTATTCAACCCAATGAACAACTCAAAGCCATCCCTGCAGAGGAGACACTTGACACAATTCAGTGTGAGAGAAGCAGAATCTGGAAGGGGAGGCACATACAGTATGTATAAACATTCTTTTTATACAGAGTTGATCCCCTTTTGGCTAGACTTTCTGGTCTTCACTCTAAAATCCAGCAGCAGAGCCATGAGCTAATACTCGCATCTCCTACCCTTCTTCATCAGGGCAGAGTCTCCTGTTCTCTGGCCTGTAAAGCACACACTCATGCTTCACATTAACACACCATAAAATAGCAAAGTCAGAGGCTTAATAATCATCTCTCCAACCTTCTTTCATCAGGTCTACAGAATTCAGATAAGTCCCCTGCTCTCAGGGTTTCACACTATTACCTGAGTCCAACAACCACTGTTCACCCATTCACAACACAACTGAAGTTAAACCTCTGGGTCAAGAGACCACATAGAACAGAAGCCCTGTTCCTTCACAGCCTGCAATCAACACAAAAATACACATAAACCCTCTATCTCAGGCTACTGAGAACAAAACAAATAATTAATATTACAGCTATCAGACAACATTGGAACATTTCACATTGCAGTCCACCTAGCTTTTGAATTTGAAGAAACTGACTGCACATGTAAATGTGTACTAATGACATTATTGGAGTATTTTTTATTCAGAAAAATAATTCAAATAAAAAAATGCAATGCCTTTGAATTTTGCATTCACTTTCCACTTGTGGAATTTTAAATTGTATTTTGATAAAATATATATGGTGACAATTTTTTTTTAATAAAGAATAAAAACACCTATGTTCCTGTTATTTTTTGCATTTGTTCACACAGGTTTTCACCCCCCAAGCACATGTCAGACATAATTGATATCAAAACTTGTACAAAAAGGCTTCTGGGCTTTATGTCACAATGATGCTAAACCTACACATGGGAAGCATTTCAAAGCTGGGCCTCTAGTTTTGGCCCAGTATAACCTGATTACTGCTTATAATTGAATGAAAATAAGGAATTATTTTTTAATTCCCACTTTGCTTGGACTATAAAGACTATTTCGTTTTTGCAAGGTATACACTATACTAGCAGGACTCTCTAGCAACCATAGTAGTTAGCTCAGGAAAAGCATGACGAAGTGAAGATCTCCTTTAAAATCTAAGTTCAGTTTCTTAAATTGAGTTTATTTTGTCACTTATAGTATGACATTCATCCTTAAACCCTAAAAAAATCAGAAGTATTGGTGAAGATGTTGCTAAAATTCTGCCAGCAATGGAATTGTGGGATTACTTAACTTCATAAGAGATAAAGAACTAGAAGAAAAAAAACACCCATTACCAAACACTAAAACAATAGCCTACACTTCTTTTTATACTCCTGACTAAACGTCTTCATTAGTCCCCAAATATCTAACTATGAAGCCTACAGCAAAGTCTCTCTTAGACTCTTGAAAACAACTCTACAGTAAATATAACTCACACTTGTGCAGTTCCACTCACTCAGTCTGGTTTCCTTCCCTCGTCCGCTCTGGTACAGCTTGCATAGCAGAAGACTTGTGAGTTGTGATCTACAATCTGCAATCTACTCTCTGACTGACACAGTAAGCCTCAGCTTCCTACTTTTTAAACAGTCATCTGGCCAGTTGTCTTCCAGTAACTATTCTGACAACTGTTAGCAACAGCCCATTCCCTCAGTTTGTTTGCTCCAAAGAAATAAGAAAGGATTTGTGAACACGTAGATGGAGCAAATGTTAAAATTCCAGCAGTAATGTATAATTTTAAACAAGTAAAGAATTTGTACATATACAGTTTTTCAAAACACAATTTTGACTTGTATCTTTTCAAAATGAAGAATTATGATTACATATTATTCAAAAACATATAAAAACCATACAAAACACAAATTAGATGTTTTCAATGGAAATTTAGTGTTGATGTTTACTTTCTATAGTAGCAGCATGTAGGAAACAAGATTACTTGTTTACTTGTGATGCTTTCCTCTAAATGATAGAGAAGCATCTCCTTTGACTATTGTCTTTTCCTTGATTACCGGATTCTGCAGTGAATGTCTCTTGGAGGTTTAGCTGAGTAAAACAAAGTGAAAATTATGAAGGTTAAAATGTTCACTTTACCTTAACATAGTGTTTCTAATACAGATGCATCCATCTAGAATGAGCTAAGTGTGAGTGGGTAAACCGCATTAGGCACCACAGTTTCATGGACTCCAGTGCTTTATATCTTTTTTGTTATTTCAAATAATCTGATGCAGACTGCACTACTTTGTAAAACTGTCAGGTGGTGGCGTGATTTGTTAAATAACCTCATCTGTGTTTGGTTGTCAGCAAAATGGTACAGAACTAAATGTTTATTAACCAATTTGTGCTTTCCAACATGAGTTGTGAACTTAGAACAAGGTGATGCTGCACATTGGTGGTGGTTGAGGGGAGTCCCCATTAACTGTAAGTCGCTTTGAGTGGAGTGTCCAGAAAAGCGCTATATAAGTGTAAGTGATTATTATTATTATTATTATTATTATTATTATTATTATTATTATTGTGAAGCAAAGCACAGCCTCCTCAACATGTCAATGGGTCCTACCGCACATTCTGCTTCATTTATATGGCAAAAACAAAGGCTTGTCACATTTCAAAGAAGATACACAGTCAGTGCAGATCAAGCTGCCCTCATATCTAATTGAAGGCAATGTTAAAGTTTGTACCATGGTAATTTCAACCACCAGTCTTTATTAAAAAGTCTATACTTCACAGAGTAACTTTTCATACATGTACAGTATAATTTATAGAAAAAGCATTTGACACTCTTATGATATCTGTCCTAAATACAAGTGGAAAATCATAGATGCAAACATGATCATGAATACACTGGAGCTCTACCTGCATATTTTCTATATGGCTTAACAGTTGCTTCTCATACAGTTATCAGACTTTTTTTTAACATTGCAACAAGCTGACTTAAATTAATAGAAGATTAGCCAAGGATGAAAAGTTCTATATCCAGTCAAACATTTAAAGGTGAAAGAATTAATAACATAACATGACTTTCAATTCTGCAAACCAGATAAAGAAAATGTAATGTCATATGCAATAAGAAACAGTAAACCCGAGACCGAGATCCTTGAAAACTGACTGAAAACAGTGAGCTTCAGCTTAAAAACATTTTTAAGTGAATAAAACACATAGAAAGCGATATGGTCATAAGAGAGATTTCCTGACACTGCCTTTGTTTAATTTATACATGGAACTACATAAATGGAATAAATTACACATATACCTTATCTTTTTCAAGATTGCCGTCACTGTAAATATACTTTCTCTAACATCATGTAAACACAAAGAGGACTTAAGTATCGAAAAGTATTCTGTTACAGAACTCTTGAGTGCCATGGAGTAACTGAGAAGAGACTTAGAAAATATAAATTTATTGAATGTAAGAACGGAAGAAATTATGAAACATAATTCTAACAAATTAATTTGAGAGCTCCAATTAGGTAATATACCTACTTAATAGTTTATTAGTGTAGTTTCATTTTGCTGAATCGCTGAGAGACACATCAGTTTCATTGAACTTCATTATCTCTTGTAAGAAACAAACCTGGCTCAATAAAAGCTGAGAGAACTTCATTCATTTTTAATTTGAAGGCTTTAATACAGGTGGCAAACTCAGTCTGTGGCGAGATACTGGTTTTGTTTTGTTCTCTGGATTGTTTTTAGTTTTCTTTCCACTGCTGGTGTGGAACAAACAGTGGGGTGCCTCTATAGTGTGTGGAAAAGGATAAGACAACTATAAGTCATCTTTTGAAAAGCTGTTCATGTATTGGTTTCCAAGATCTCTAACAATAAATTGTATCTGATTTTACCTGAACATGAAGTTAAACTCACAAAAATAATAGGATTAATGTCTATCAAAAGATGAGATCCATTAGTTGATTATTGTATACATGCATTATGAGTAAATGCGGAAGCCTTTTTTGTCCTTTTAAGGTAAAACATCAACTCAGAAATTCACTAAAAGATAATGTTCAGAAACATCTAAATTCTGTATCTTCCATGTATCAAAATTCAGTATCTTTATTTTGCTCAATTTCCTATTTTTCCTTTAATATTATCTTTCTGTTTTCCTCTTTCCTCCATCTGGCTACTTTTTAGTAAATCTTATGGAAATATACTTCTCCATTTGTCTCTTTTTAGCAAGTGTCTGATTAAGAACTACAGAATTTTCTTCTGAACCTTAAGGACCTATACTTCTGCCTCTGTGCTGAACAATCTGGACTGGAGTTCATTGTGGGTCCTGCTTGGTCTTTATTTTCTGCATCTCACAAACAGCCACTCTGTGCACTTACGGCAGGGTCTAATTTTTGCTCAGTTTTATGTACTTTCGACAGATTTTCCAGCTCTGCCTGAAGGTTATGGCTACATAACCTGTTCCAGCTCATCGCTCACGTCTTTCAATTGTTTCTTGAGTGTGCTTTTGCTTTAGGCTTGGTTAGACTGTAGCTGGGTGATCTTTGTCTCAGAAGGAGCCATCTTAATCTCCAGGATCTTCTTCTGCTCTTCTCTAACTTGCAGGACTCATGAAATCATGATGCAGTTTTCACAAATAGGACTTTGCTAGCTGTCCATTTGTTTGGTGCTCTTGGAGAAGAAATCTCAGAGAATGTATTTTCTCTTCTTCTCCACTAAGTCTTACAACGTATCTTGCTGGTCTTTGAGCTGCAGCTGCAAGAGGTGCACTCTGGTGAACAGTTGCTGAATCTCAGTTAATTGGTCCAGGCAATTGGAGTAGAAGTGGGCTGTTGCCCCATGGTCATGTAAGCTCTGCAGCTCATTTGGACTTCTTAAAACCTCAGCTTTTGTTATTATATTCAGTCTTATAGTTCATAAGTTTTTACCTAAATAAGGAGACATGAGACCTGAGCAAATTCAATCTCATAATGTTTCACTAAGTTTGGGAAAAGAAGTCTATATTGAAGAAAATCTCTTTCCAGATACATACAGTACAACAACTTAATTTTCAACAACCCAACCATCATTTACCATTGTAGAGCCCTTTTAAATATAAAACAATCTTAGTTACAGTCATGTACAAATTTGGCATTTTTAACCATTAATTGATTGATTCCCCTGTGACTATTTAAAAGCAATAGAGGCCATGTAGCTAAATGAACAGATTTGTATTCCCAACCCAGTCTACTACAACCAAATATCAATTTGGGAGGGGTCAACCTATTTTAAGTTTGCATTTATCTTTCTGTCAACATCAAAATTTGCACAGACAATTTGCAATTCAACTAAATGGAACATCAGATAGAAGGGGGTGAAGGGGTGGTGAGGTTGCTCTGTGGCTAAGGATCTGTGCCTTTGGCTGGAAGGTTTCTGGTTTGCATCCCATGGCCGGCAGAGAAATCCTACTCTGTTGGGTTGCTGAGCAAGGCCGTTAACCCCAACTGCTCCAGGGGCACCGTAGAAATGGCTGACCCTGTGCTCTGACCCCAAGTTTCTCTCCCTGTTTTTGTGTCTCATGGAGAGCAAGTTGGGGTATGCAAAAAAAGACAAATTTCTAATACAAGAAACTGTATATGGCCAATTGTTACGTCCCAGTGTGTGTTCTGTGTGTGTTTTTTCTGTTATGTCCACACTACTGACCCTTGATTGTTCTCCCTTCCCCATTGGCCAGCCATCACACCACTGTTTCAATATGATGTCATCATTAATCAGCCTTCAGCCAATCAGAACTCATTTTATTCACTATTTAACATGGAGGCTTTCAGAAAGAAAAAGGCCTTTCGTTTGACTTTGGCCCTGTTTGGTTTTGGTTATCGCTTCGCTTCTGTTTATTGCTTCGGCTTCGTTTGTTGGTTTGTTTTGCTTTGTGTGTGTATATTTTCGTATAGCTTCGGCTTTGTTGTTTTGTTGGTTTTCTGTTAGTATTTTTTTTGTACTTTCGTTTGCTTGTGTGTTCATCCTTGTTTTGCCATTACCTTGCCCCAGTGTTACATGTTCAACTTTTGTGCTTTTTGTTCTTTTGTACCCTGCTCCTGTTTATTACTCGTTTTCCCTTATTTGTCTTCCTGGTTCACTTGTGTTTTTGTGTGAACTTTTGTATATAAGGTTAGTTTAGGTTGTTGGGTACACTTACACACTTAGTTGATTTTGTATTAGTACACTAGTTTAGTACGGGTGAGTGCCGTTTGTCTTGTATGGTTTTGGGTAGTCAGTGCAGGTTAGCTAGGGTGTTGAAGACGCCGAAGACCGTGTGTTTCGGGTTTTCTTTTGTAGTCAGATTAGCTTTCCCTCACTGTCCTAGCCAGCTCCATTTTTGTTTGTTATTTTCTTTCCTTTGGCACCACTCTAGTTCCTTACTCTTGTTATCACGCTTCCTAGTCCCTCACCAAAACCCCCCTGCTTCCAAAAGAATTATCCTAAATGTTACACCCCTTTTCCGACCCACTCCGAGGCCTCTAGCGTGTCTCCTTTGCAAGTTCCACTCTCTACCACCTTTGATGTAAGTAAGCACATTGCTTTAGTTCCTCTGTTTAGGGAGACGGAAGTTGATTCGTATTTTGGTGCATTCGAGCGAATTGCCACATCACTCCATTGGCCTAAGGAGGTTTGGTCACTGCTTTTGCAGTGAAGATTAGTGGGCAAAGCTCAGGAAGTTTGTTCTACACTTTCTTTAGAAGAAAGTTAGAATTACAATACTGTGAAAGCTGCTATCTTATGGGCTTACGAATTAGTTCCTGAGGCTTATAGACAACGCTTCCGAAATCATCGTAAAGTGTCAGACCAGACATGAAAATAACCAATAAGAAATAAAAATATTTTAATACTATATACTAATTCTATATACAGATCCAGCCATTCAGAATGCACACTAAATAATGCAGCAGTTTGTGGTGTACACACCCTACTATGTCATGCTTTAAAAAAAAAAGCTTTTAAAAAAAACCTCCATGTGGCACAGTTAATGCTTAAAGTGGCGTGTGGAAGCATTTGGGCAGTTGCCAGCAAATGCCTGGATTCAAATCCTTGACAATGCTCAGCCCCTTGGGACAATCTTTTTACAGTTATATAATTTACATTTTGTTTAGACCTTCATTAATTTTATACTGTATATATGTTAAATAATTCGTTAAAAAAAGAAAGTAGGGCTATTTTACAAAAACAAAATTGCTCAGTTTGATATATAAAAACAGTTTATTATTATAGCTTGTTGTGAATGTAATGTAATCCTTTCAGGTGTACATCAGCATTAAAATAATCGATATTTTGTCTTAATACAAATTTCAGCAATAAGTAATCAGCAAACAATTTTACTTTACTTTTTGATTATAAAATATATATTTCACACATACTGTATTGTAGTGGATTTAAAACCATACGGTATCATAATATACAGTATATTTATACGGTATACCAATCACAGTGAAGTTCACCGATGTATATGCTACTGTTTCGGTATATCTGTGGAAGTGATTCATGTGATTCATGTGATTCACATGTGTGTCACTTTGGGAATTAGAGTCTTTGCTGTTGTATCCATTTCATGTAGTGGACATTTTTTTCCTCATTGCAGTATATAGTCTACCACTGTGACTTAACAATATGTAAGACAAACTATTCCATGGATAAATAAAAATGCACATTTGAATTATTGTAAAACCACTAACATTAACACAGTACATGCATATTTGTTTCAATGTAAAAACGCTAACTCTGAACCTGTGAATAACCTCATCAACCACATCACTGGTACAACACACATGTATAACAATTGCCACATTAGGCAATAAGCAGTAGAACTGTGATAATTTGTGCACATAGCACATATTTAAAACAAATCTGAGATCTTTAAAAAAAGAAATTATTATCTCTACTGCATCTCACACCTGCATATGAGATCACAGTTTTTAATTTGATAATACTGAGGGTGTGAAGATTCAGTGAGGACCAGGGCACTATTTAATATACTGAGTTTACTCAGCAGAAATAACTTAAGTAAATAAAGTAAAAGTTGACAAATTCTGGATTTTTGGTCTCATGAGTCAAGATCAAATTGTATCTAGGGAACTAGTTAAGTGCAGTTGGCCCATTGAAGTTTTCAGGAAAGGCAGTTAGTGGTCAGCATCCCCCACCGTGTAGTACCAACAGAGTGTTATTTTTAATATAAAATCTTTTATCTTACCAGTACATTTTTTAAGCAACTGTAATTGCTATTCTTGCAAATACACTTGGCATTGTTATTCAGCTTGTGTCTGCGTGATTGTTATATCTGTTTTTTATGTTGCTTCCCACTTTCACCTTGTGGTGACTATAGTGGGGATGTACAGATGCAGCCATTCAAAGTGCGCGGTACAGACACGTACCGGAGGTAATTGGCTACGGCGTCGTGCATCGTGACGCGCGATGACGCAAAATACCGCGGTGTGTGATTGGTTGACCGACAGGGGCACTCGTGGTCCGTTGGTCTGTCATAGAAAGACTTACTGTAAACGTCTTTACTGTGCACGTTGTAGATATTGAATTTTACCACTGAAGGGAAATCTTAGTAGCTGAGCATAAAAAGAATAGGAGCATACTGTAACGCGTGTGAAGGCCATAAAAGATATTAATTTTGGAACATAAATATACAGTATATAGCTGGTCTCGGTACTTTAAAGAAAAAAATACACACCAGTATTCCATTTCTCCCTAAACATTGTAAGCTTCGAAGTCTTTAACTAACGTGATACCGGAGTCAACAAGCATACTTTTAGAATTTGATTAAAAGGGAATATAATATGGAATCGCGTATCTCAAGAATGTAATAACGGTATGATTATATCCGTGTACTGCGACAGGGCTGTGTAGGGCTGTTTCGCCTGCCTGTTCATGCGAGCTGTCTTGTAGCCTACTGGTCTAGGTGCGTGACTACCAACTGGCAGGTTGTGTGTTCGAATCCAGCTGGTGCTGGACTTTTCATTTTTATTTATTTATTTTTTAATCGCGTAACATAAACATATTACCGTATGCAAACTGTACTGTATACAGTATGTATATGTATATTTAATGTCTTAACTGTGCCCGTTTAAGTATTGAATATTCATATCTAATTTTACCACTGAAGGGAAATCTTAGTAGCTGAGCATAAAAAGAATAGGAGCATACTGTAACGCGTGTGAAGGCCATAAACGATATTAATTTTGGAACATAAACATACAGTATATGGCTGGTCTCGGTACTTGTGTGTAAAAAAATACACACCAGTATTCCATTTCTCCCAAAACATTGTAAGCTTCGAAGTCTTTAACTAACGTGATACCGGAGTCAACAAGCATACTTTTAGAATTTGATTAAAAGGGAATATAATATGGAATCGCGTATCTCAAGAAATTAATAACGATATAATTATATTCATGTTGCAAAAGAACTGCAACGGACATAAAAACTCCCTTGCTTTTAACAGAGCGTTCCATAATTTCTCACTACGAAAATGCCAGGTGAAAGGATTTGTAAACATATTTTGTTAAAGCAAGTCAGTTTTTTCCGCAACACATAAAATACATTTTTCCAAGAAAGTTTAGCCTTTGTCACTAATGAAACCACTAAATAAAGACAGAAATATAGAAATCTTAAGATTTGTTTTATTTAATGTTGGTAGCAGGATGAACTGTCAGAGTGTTTATTTTGTCGCAGAATTGCTGCAAGATGTTAACAGTGAAAAAGGTATTTAGAAATGAGTTATTTCAAGATGAAAAAGAAAACATACACGAAACATGGTTTCATTATGACCAGAATCGGTCTTGAGATATTTTTAACTTGATTTACAGTATTTGAGAGGTATGTCTTAACACCGATACTACAGTGCTTAAGTACTGCTCACGTATATGTTTCTAGGTTTATATTATGCATTTCATACGGTCAAATTACTTTTGAGCAACTAATAAGAAGTGCGAAACGGTATGCGTTTTAGTTTCGTTTTGTGCTGGGACCCGTGGATTGATTAGAGATATCAAGTACATACAAGTCATTTTTTAAATGTTGTAGTTCGTCTTGAAAAAATGTTACGAGTACATCATCTATCAACAATTACACAGGTTCTGTTTCCATATTGCGGATTTTGGTTACGTAATATTATTTTCTAGATTTCACGTTGTGAATATATGATTTGGGCAAACAGAGCCGCAAAGAAGTACATTATTGGTTGTTGTTTTTTTTTTGCAGTTTTATCTAGTACAAGCGATGCTTAAACCTTTGTCTGATTCTTGTGAAACTATCCACACGACAGTTAAAGTACCTAGGAGTTGACTTCAGTGATGTCACTGATGGGATGTTTCTAAAAATCCATCCTCTGTAAAACGTCTTCTCTAGTTGTCCTGCATATGTATTCTCTAATGAAGCTGTGTGTTCTGAGCCTGCATCTCTACATTTCTGTATGAACCAGCTTAGAGGGCTAAAGACAGCTTGTGTTTAAATTGAGTGTAAGGCAATTTATGCTTCTAAAGTCATGGTCAGCATTTATTTTTGTACTTGCTGTAAACTTGTTCTGTGCCAAGTCACATTATTTTATAGCGTTTTTATAGCGTTATCAAATCCGGTGGCGCTGTGTGTTAGTTTCCTGACTCCCATGTCACATGGTCTGTGATTGAAACCTGTAAAACAGGTTTAATTCGTCACAGCCAGCACTCTTCAGGTGTGAGGGTCTTCTGCTCAGAATGAAACGCTAAAATGTTTGTGTATATTTTAATGGTAGTGGGGGCAGGGTGTGTGGGAACGGGTTTGGATGAAATTGCACTGGAGATCTATGTTCTTCACACCTGAAATATTTTCTCTGAAAGCATTTTCTTCGCAGTTTAACCGATCTTGTTACAGCATGTTACAGTTAACTATTATTAACCATATTAATTTTAAGTGCTTTATGTAAAATCTTGTAAAAATATATTTTCATTGTTCAAATATACATTAAGTCTGACTATCATATAATAAGTTAAATACAAAACTAAAGAAAAAATAGGGTTAAATATAATTCAAAATATTTTGCTAACAATGTTAACTGTTTATGAATAATAAAATGTATTAACTAAGGAGTAGGATGGCACAGTTGTTAGTATGTTTTTTGTTTTGTTTCTTTTTCATAAATACAACAGTAGTACCTGATGTCTCAGTGGCTTTCAAAATTAAATTATGCATGCAAACCTGTGAACTAGAAAGATAACTAAGATATCCATCCATTATATTCCATAATATCCATGAAATATATGGCGCTGAAATATGTGTGACGCAGTGGTGGCCTGACACGGTGAGGTGCCCTGGCAGCTGTATGATGCAGTGGTGGCCTGGCACGGTGAGGTGCGCTTGCAGCTATGTGACGCAGTGGTGGCCTGGCACGGTGAGGTGCGCTGGCAGCTGTGTGGTGTGTCGCAGTGGTGGCCTGGCACGGTGAAGTGCGTTGGCAGCTGTGTGGTGTGTCGCAGTGATGCCCTGGCATGGTGAGGTGCGCTGGCAGCTATGTGATGCAGTGGTGGCCTGGCACAGTGAGGTGCGCTGGCAGCTGTGTGATGCAGTGGTGGTCGGGTATGTAGAGGTGCACTGGCAGCTGTGTGTTGTGACGCGGTGGTGGCCTGGCATGGTGAGGTTCGCTGGCATATAATGAATATATTTCCATGGATATAACACAACTGTTATTATTGATCACCAAATTATTGTACTTGACATGACTTCATTCAGCCTTTCCTGAACGTCTATGACAGGCAGAGAGAGTGCTGTTTCTGGTGCGATCTTTTGCAGCTGACATTTCACTGTTTTAAACGAACAAGAAATTAGATTGCTCATAAATCACTTATTCTATATAAACACAGCGTAATTGCCCTCCGAAAATCCTTTTTCTTGTTCGTTTTAGAGACCTTGATTGAAACTGATTTTAGATGTCAGAAAGGATTTATTTTCTCTGTATTTCCTACATTGCTTTGTTGAGATTTTAACTTTATATCTAACTTTATATCTAGGCTCAGATTTCAACTATAAATCGTACAGTGATTAATAGCAGTAAATACTGATGTTTTGCGCCCTCCTACCACAAAAATATATGTTTAAAAAAATGTCATGTTCCCATAAAAAAGTCATGCCTTGGAGTATAGACCCCCAAAGGAATGCCATAGACTCAAACTGCAAAATAAACACATACAGAAAGAAAGTATTTGTGTTGTCATTGCAAATCCTGGTACTGTATTAGTGATTGGTATGACTTTCCTCATTACAAATCTCTTATAAGAATTTAAATTTCTCTGTAACTCCAGGTCAGAACAGAGAAAATGTAACTGCCTTAAGGAGTTTACGATTATGAAAAATAGAAGGATAAGCATGATACGTATGTCTTCTGTCATGTTACTGAGCACCAAATCTTATTGAGAATATGAATCCATTTAAGGTTTATACAATTAAAGTAACGGTTTATTCCATGCTGAAAATGTTTGTACCAGACTTTTTTGAGGCCTGTTTAATTGTGTCTGAAGTCTAATGTTGTAAATTTTATTGTTAAAAAGATCCATGAAAATGTCACTACTAAAGTTAGCTGGTACTGTTGGTATTGTAAGTGGCAAGTAGAGCTCATATTTTAGATTTTGTGTAGTTGCTAGCGTTGAACTGTGTGTTGGATGCACATGAATTGAAGGAATGGGCAAACATAGCTGATGCGGATCCACAGAGCCAGCATATTAAGATGTTTATAATTAGAGGCAATTTGTTTAAATAACTAGGTATGGATACTGATGTGCAAGAGAGGTGGAAGGGCTGTTTCCTTAAGCCAGCACTATAAAATATTTTATTCTCAGTGAGATGCTGCCATTTCATAGTGGGTTTCTAACACCGTGTATAGTTCCATCCGCACAGTGCCTTTACTTCCATTTCTAATCTCTTTATCCAGTACAGAGGATTTGGAGCCTATCCCAGTAAGCAACGGACACAAGGCAGAATACACCCTGGACATAGCGCCAGTCCATCACAGGACAGACAGACACAAACACACACACACCAGGGCCAGTTTTCCCATAAACCAATTAACTTACCAGTATGTTTTGGAGTGCGGGAGGGAGTCATATCACACATATGGAGAAAAACCATGTAACCCAGAGAGAACATGTAAACCCCACACACACAGGATGGCAGGAATTGAACCTAGGACCCCAGTGCTGCAAGATAGCAATGCTAACCACTTTGCCACCATTATAAATGGATAGTTATCTTTCTAGTTCACAGGTTTGCATGCATAATTTAATTTTGAAAGCCACTGAGACATCAGGTACTACTGTTGTATTTATGAAAAAGAAACAAAACAAAAAGCATACTAACAACTGTGCCATCCTACTCCTTAGTTAATACATTTTATTATTCATAAACAGTTAACATTGTTAGCAAAATATTTTGAATTATATTTAACCCTATTTTTTCTTTAGTTTTGTATTTAACTTATTATATGATAGTCAGACTTAATGTATATTTGAACAATGAAAATATATTTTTACAAGATTTTACATAAAGCACTTAAAATTAATATGGTTAATAATAGTTAACTGTAACATGCTGTAACAAGATCGGTTAAACTGCGAAGAAAATGCTTTCAGAGAAAATATTTCAGGTGTGAAGAACATAGATCTCCAGTGCAATTTCATCCAAACCGGTTCCCACACACCCTGCCCCCACTACCATTAGAATATACACAAACATTTTAGCGTTTCATTCTGAGCAGAAGACCCTCACACCTGAAGAGTGCTGGCTGTGACGAATTAAACCGGTTTTACAGGTTTCAATCACAGACCATGTGACATGGGAGTCAGGAAACTAACACACAGCGCCACCGGATTTGATAACGCTATAAAAACGCTATAAAATAATGTGACTTGGCACAGAACAAGTTTACAGCACAGTACAAAAATAAATGCTGACCATGACTTTAGAAGCATAAATTGCCTTACACTCAATTTAAACACAAGCTGTCTTTAGCCCTCTAAGCTGGTTCATACAGAAATGTAGAGATGCAGGCTCAGAACACACAGCTTCATTAGAGAATACATATGCAGGACAACTAGAGAAGACGTTTTACAGAGGATGGATTTTTAGAAACATCCCATCAGTGACATCACTGAAGTCAACTCCTAGGTACTTTAACTGTCGTGTGGATAGTTTCACAAGAATCAGACAAAGGTTTAAGCATCGCTTGTACTAGATAAAACTGCAAAAAAAAACAACAACCAATAATGTACTTCTTTGCGGCTCTGTTTGCCCAAATCATATATTCACAATGTGAAATCTAGAAAATAATATTACGTAACCAAAATCCGCAATATGGAAACAGAACCTGTGTAATTGTTGATAGATGATGTACTCGTAACATTTTTTCAAGACGAACTACAACATTTAAAAAATGACTTGTATGTACTTGATATCTCTAATCAATCCACGGGTCCCAGCACAAAACGAAACTAAAACGCATACCGTTTCGCACTTCTTATTAGTTGCTCAAAAGTAATTTGACCGTATGAAATGCATAATATAAACCTAGAAACATATACGTGAGCAGTACTTAAGCACTGTAGTATCGGTGTTAAGACATACCTCTCAAATACTGTAAATCAAGTTAAAAATATCTCAAGACCGATTCTGGTCATAATGAAACCATGTTTCGTGTATGTTTTCTTTTTCATCTTGAAATAACTCATTTCTAAATACCTTTTTCACTGTTAACATCTTGCAGCAATTCTGCGACAAAATAAACACTCTGACAGTTCATCCTGCTACCAACATTAAATAAAACAAATCTTAAGATTTCTATATTTCTGTCTTTATTTAGTGGTTTCATTAGTGACAAAGGCTAAACTTTCTTGGAAAAATGTATTTTATGTGTTGCGGAAAAAACTGACTTGCTTTAACAAAATATGTTTACAAATCCTTTCACCTGGCATTTTCGTAGTGAGAAATTATGGAACGCTCTGTTAAAAGCAAGGGAGTTTTTATGTCCGTTGCAGTTCTTTTGCAACATGAATATAATTATATCGTTATTAATTTCTTGAGATACGCGATTCCATATTATATTCCCTTTTAATCAAATTCTAAAAGTATGCTTGTTGACTCCGGTATCACGTTAGTTAAAGACTTCGAAGCTTACAATGTTTTGGGAGAAATGGAATACTGGTGTGTATTTTTTTACACACAAGTACCGAGACCAGCCATATACTGTATGTTTATGTTCCAAAATTAATATCGTTTATGGCCTTCACACGCGTTACAGTATGCTCCTATTCTTTTTATGCTCAGCTACTAAGATTTCCCTTCAGTGGTAAAATTAGATATGAATATTCAATACTTAAACGGGCACAGTTAAGACATTAAATATACATATACATACTGTATACAGTACAGTTTGCATACGGTAATATGTTTATGTTATGCGATTAAAAAATAAATAAATAAAAATGAAAAGTCCAGCACCAGCTGGATTCAAACACACAACCTGCCAGTTGGTAGTCACGAACCTAGACCAGTAGGCTACAAGACAGCTCGCATGAACAGACAGGCGAAACAGCCCTACACAGCCCTGTCGCAGCACACAAATTCTTTAGATACGCGATTCCATATTACAGTGCCTTGCGAAAGTATTCGGCCCCCTTGAACTTTTCAACCTTTTGCCACATTTCAGGCTTCAAACATAAAGATATATTTTTTTTATTTTATGTGAAGAATCACCAACAAGTGGGACACAATTGTGAAGTGGAATGAAATCTATTGGATTTTTGAAACTTTTTTAACTAATAAAAAAATGAAAAGTGGGGCGTGCAAAATTATTCGGCCCCTTTACTTTCAGTGCAGCAAACTCACTCCAGAAGTTCAGCGAGGATCTCTGAATGATCCAATGTTGTCCTAAATGACTGATGGTGATAAATAGAATCCACCTGTGTGTAATCAAGTCTCTGTATAAATGCACCTGCTCTGTGATAGTCTCAAGGTTCTGTTGAAAGCGCAGAGAGCATCATGAAGACCAAGGAACACACCAGGCAGGTCCGTAATACTGTTGTGGAGAAGTTTAAAGCCGGATTTGGATACAAAAAGATTTCCCAAGCTTCAAACATCCCAAGGAGCACTGTGCAAGCGATCATCTTGAAATGGAAGGAGTATCAGACCACTGCAAATCTACGAAGACCTGGCCATCCCTCTAAACTTTCAGCTCAGACAAGGAGAAGACTGATCAGAGATGCAGCCAAGAGGCCCATGATCACTCTGGATGAACTGCAGAGAACTACAGCTGAGGTGGGAGAGTCTGTCCATAGGACAACAATCAGTCTTACACTGCACAAATCTGGCCTTTATGGAAGAGTGGCAAGAAGAAAGCCATTTCTCAAAGATATCCATAAAAAGTCTCGTCTAAAGTTTGCCACAAGCCACCTGGGAGACACCCCAAACATGTGGAAGAAGGTGCTCTGGTCAGATGAAACCAAAATCGAACTTTTTGGCCACAATGCAAAACGATATGTTTGGCGTAAAAGCAACACAGCTCATCACCCTCAACACAACATCCCCACTGTCAAACATGGTGGTGGCAGCATCATGGTTTGGGCCTGCTTTTCTTCAGCAGGGACAGGGAAGATGGTTAAAATTGAGGGGAAGATGGATGCAGCCAAATACAGGACCATTCTGGATGAAAACCTGTTGGAGTCTGCAAAAGACCTGAAACTGGGACGGAGATTTATCTTCCAACAAGACAATGATCCCAAACATACAGCAAAATCTACAAAGGAATGGTTCACAAATAAACGTATCCAGGTGTTTGAATGGCCAAGTCAAAGTCCAGACCTGAATCCAATCGAGAATCTGTGGAAAGAGCTGAAAACTGCTGTTCACAAACGCTCTCCATCCAACCTCACTGAGCTCGAGCTGTTTTGCAAGGAAGAATGGGCAAGAATTTCAGTCTCTCGATGTGCAAAACTGATAGAGACATACCCCAAGCGACTTGCAGCTGTAATCGCAGCAAAAGGTGGCTCTACGAAGTATTAACGCAAGGGGGCCGAATAATTTTGCACGCCCCACTTTTCATTTTTTTATTAGTTAAAAAAGTTTCAAAAATCCAATAGATTTCGTTCCACTTCACAATTGTGTCCCACTTGTTGGTGATTCTTCACATAAAATAAAAAATTTATATCTTTATGTTTGAAGCCTGAAATGTGGCAAAAGGTTGAAAAGTTCAAGGGGGCCGAATACTTTCGCAAGGCACTGTATATTAGCAGAAAAGCTTAAAACTACCGCTTTTTCACAAGCTATTTCACATGCTAGTTAAATACTTTGATGCTTAAAATGGTTTGGGAGAAATGGAATACCGGTGTGTATTTTTCCTTTAAAGTGCCGATTCCTGGAATCTGACTGGAATCTGCTGTGCTCTTGAGGATCCTTGTGATATTTTAAGCTCTAGTTGAATGATAGGTGTCGCATTTTAAATCATTTTCGTAGTTAGAAATTATGAAACGCCCTGTTAAGAGCAAGGAAGTTTTTATGCCCGTTGAAGTAAAACAAAATGCCTGACAAAGTATGGCTTGGACAGATTCCAAGTGCTTGTACAAATGTGCTAAAGAAATTATACTTTGAGTATACAGCTTGTCCAAAGTCATCCATTATTAATACTATTAGTAATATCTTCGGTAAAGGCTTTGATGCATAAATATTTCTGATAAAGGTAGGTTGTGTACTTTTGTCCAACTGAGCAATCTTGCTTTCATAAAATATACCAACATTTTAATAACTGATGATTAACATGCTGTAAAACACAGTTCAAAATTAAAGGCTCAAATGCTGTACATGAGAGGTTAAGCTCCCCCTGGCGGTTTTACAAGGCAACGCCGGATAGTTTCCGGCAAAGCGTCAAATGATACGTGACACCACGTGATACCGCGTGACACCGCGACACGCCCACCGGGGTATGCCGCGAAATACCTCACCCATTATGAATGGCTGCATCTGTAACAAATTTGGGAGCTGGTCAGAGAACTTTCATCTGTTTTGTGAAGCCGGTGTTTTTTAACTTGGTGTGCATGTGCACTTGGGATTATTTTAGTCTTTGTGGTCCTTTGTATTATGGGTACTGTGTAGGGGTAATTAGTGGTGTGTCCATCAAGGCATTAATTTAGGAGAATTTTACTCTGTACATGACTTTGAAGCAGTTTGAAAAATGTCGCAAGGCAGATATTTTATTGATAGCAGGCTTCTTTAGCCTCCAAGGATATCTGAGAGTCCCCCTTCCTGGGCTCTTTCAAATCTTGACCCAAAACCTTCTTTTTTATAATGGCTTTATTTAAAAAGACCAGACTTCTTGTGAATTACAGTAAGTGTGTTCTTGCAAGGCATAGAGATGGGAAATATGAAAGTTCCACTACATTCTGTGTATTTATAGTCTCATTTAATTACTGGCATTGTTCAAGTAGAGGTGCAGCCTACAGAAGTATTGGTGTGGTATTTGAGAATTTTCAAAAAGAGAGTTTTCAGAAGTCCTTAATTGAAGCACAAAGACTGTAACTTAATACTCACACGAGATGCATAATTGTAAAGGATTTGGGTTTTTGTTTGTGTTATTTTGCTTTATATGGTGAGGTGATTTGCATAAAAAGCTTTTGAATAGCAATTCTTACGTTATGAATTCATTTGCACCATGGATCGGCTTTAATCAAGCCTATGCATAATTGAGCTTAAACAAATAAAAACTAAGGTTTCTAAAAATGCAATTGGTTAATAGATGTTGTTTATATAAACATTGTGAACATTTTCACAAATTGTGATCTTTAAAATGCGTGTGGTTTGAAGGCTCTTGCAAAGACACCGATCTGAAACATCATCTCTCAAAAATAAGTGTTTTAATGAGAAACCGAAAGTTGTGAAAACAATAATAAATCACCCTCAACAAAATACAAGCAGTTTTAAATTATTTGTTATTCACAAATTAATAATATTCTGAGACATTAATATACTTCACTTGTTTATATGTTTAGCTACCACTTCTCCTTCATGTTTTTGTAGTTTTTCATTCTGAGGGTGTCCCAGTCTTGTCTCATTTTTTCTGCTATATAAATAAATTATATTAAGATCCATACATTTATTCAGTAACTATTTTTATTTTCAACTACCAACATTTCTTTACTTACATGATTCCATGTTAATATTCCCAATTAAGTGGATTTGAAAAAGTACTACATCTTTTTAACAACAATACCAACAGAATCAGGCTAAGCCACAGACTCTGTGGCTAAGGATGTGCCCCAGTGGCTGGAAGGTTGCCGGTTCGAATCCTGCGGCTGGTAGAGGAATCCTACTCCGTTACGCACCTGAACAAGGCCCTTAACCCCAACTGCTCCAGGGGTGCTATATAAATGGCTGACCCCAAGTTTCTCTCCCTGTCTGTGTGTCTTATGGAGAGCAAGTTGGGGTATGTGAAAAGATACATTCTTAATACAAGAAATTGTATATGGCCAATAAAGTGATCTTATCTTAAAGACCTGAAGAAGGCTCCACGGCCGAAACGTTGTGTTCTCTTTCTTCTTTTTTTCAGCATGGAATAAACCTATTACTTGTTCCTTATCTTAAAGACGATGCAGAAAATGGAATACTGTTCCATACTGTAATGGAAAGTGGAATACTGTTATGTATTTTTTTAGCTACGACTACCAGCTATATACAGTATGTATAATATATTTATATTTCTAAATTAATGTAGTTTATGGGATACAGATGATTATGCTTCTGTTGTTTTGTCAGCTGACAAAAGTTCCCTTTAGTTACAAAATTACATATTAATATTCCACATTAAGTGGATTTAAAGTTGATAAACAGTAAGGAAACATATTATATGAAGCAAGGGTTTCACTAACATCAAATGCTAATAATCAAGAGTCTAATACAGGAACAGTGATTTCCCATTGCAATTTGTGATTTAAATATGTTAATACCAACATCATTCATTGCAAAAAAGTACAAAATTAAAATGTCACAGATAAAATGTGTAATGTTAAAGATGTAAAATGTTATTATTGGCTTCACTTTATTCATAGTCAGTTGAACAGAGGCTCTCTTTTCTTCCCTCCCTCTGTTGGTAGGCTCATAGCAGCTTTCTTCTTCAGACTAGATTTTAACCAAACCTCCATCTTGTCTCTACCTACAATTCTTACAGGAATTACAGGTTAATTAGCCTTACTTCAAATCCATGGAATGTATATACGAGTCATTTAGTTAGAAGACCACTAAATAAAGCTCTGTTTTGGTAGATAGTCTGAATGGAGTTGGAAACATAGAAATTGTGTTACTAATGTTTTGATGTACAGATGCAGCCATTCAAAACAAGCGGGGTATGCTGCGGTACAACTCGGTGGGCATTGTGAAAACAGTCACAATGTACTTTGTACACACAGCAAGTGTTTTCGTGAAAAAGCTACAGACGTGCCAAAATCATTCTCGAACTTCAAGCTAAGTTTACTCTGGATCCTGTCCCCACACACCCTGTCCCCACTGCGATTAGAATATATATAAAGCCTGATTTACGTACTATGCCACGTCTGCAAAACACCTTAGATAGTTAATGCTACTTCACTTTCTTGGGCGTGATTTTTTTAGGCAAAAACCAGGCTAACAGGCTTGCTTTGTGATCTTCCTAAGGTTGTTAAGAGCAGTGTCAAAATGTTTCCATATGAAAGGATTCATATGAAAGGCAGTGACGTCACCGTCCTGAGGCGTGTGTGTGTGGCAGATCTGTGATGTGGTTGAGTGTGAATAGTGGTGAGCCTTTGATTGGGAAAAAAAAGACCTGCTGATCTGTTCCACATACCAGGAAGACAACAGAATATGATTTTTTTCTATTCGAAACATGTATTTTAAATGTTTAATTAAGAAGTAAAAACCTTACAGTGTACACAGATTTCTAAGCTGATCACGAGGAAGAAAAAAATACCAGTGTTTTGCACATAAAAAGTGGTTATTAACTATCGAAACCTGTTTTTATAGTTTTTAATGTCGTGCAATGTCTAAGCAGGAACACATCATTATATCTTATATATGAAAAATATATATCTTATATATGAAAAAGTGTGGGTGTGTGTCTCTCTGTACTCCGCTGTACTGAAAAATAAAGCACCATTTTTCATTCAATGAGTGCCTGAGTCACTGTGTCCATCCTATATAATAATGCCACAATATTATAAACACAACAGTTAGGCTGGGCAATCCAATTTTTTAATTTAAAAAAATAATAAAAATTAGATGTAATGATGTGTTCCTGTTTAACTTAGAAATTGCACGACTTTAAAAGCGATAAAAACAGGTTTCGATAGTTAATAACCACTTTTTGTGCACGAAAAATGGGTGATTTTTCTTCCTCGTCATCAGATCTTTCTTGGAAAAATATCTTACCCGCTGCAATCCGGGCACAGAAGGGTTGACACTGAAGATATTATTAATAACCTTTTAAATCTGAAGGGAGATCTTAAGGGATCCACACGGTACAGGTTCCTGCTGGCTATTCAGAGGGAAAGACGGTGGCGTCACCATGCAGGCGTCCATGCATATTATAAGAAGTATAGGTGTCCTCTATGGATAATACAAATTGCAACAAGGCTAACATGTGATCTGATACACATTACAGGAATACTGATTTGTTTTGATTCAGAAATTCAAGTCCAGAAACGTATTAACATTTTTGTTTAATGAACAGGAGATTATTTTTTAAACAGAGTAATGTGAGTTTAGAATAAATGTCCTAACAATTTCCTGATGCCAACATTGTGAATCTATTACAAAAAATTGTATTTGATCTTAGATCATCAAGCTACGAGAAGCAAATTAGAAAAAGGGGCCAAATGTTCCCCTCATTGTTAACTATTTTAGTGTCCTTCCTCTTCAATAAAAATGTCATAATTTTTATTAAGAGCACACACATACAACTAAGTTGTATTGTGAAATATTAGATTAATATTTCACTGATTCACTTTATGGCTGATTTTAATCTTTTCTTCCAGACAGAAACATAATAGTGCTTGCTAGAATAATTAATGAAACCCATTTGTTGTTTTTTTTAAATGTCAACTTTTTTCAAAAGATTTGTCCCCACAGTTCAACCCCCACACCAGCCAATCAAGACAACAATTTGTTTTATGTTTTCGATCTATTCTACCAACAACTTCAGCAAAAAAGCTCTCCTTGTCCAACAGGTCAGGATGCAGGCCGTCAATCTAAATTTGTAAACACCAAAATGCATAAACTAAAACTATATGAAGGGGGAAAACTAAAACAAATATTTATTTTTAGTCAGTGACTAAAGATCATGCTCATTTTCAATTTATATTACAAACAACTAATTCAAATAAGTAATACGTCAATTGAATAAAAAGCAGAATATATATAAAGCCATCCAGGGACAAAGATAGAAAACTTTTCATACATGTCAGTCCATGTCACTTTTTCATGATTGTTCAACTAAAAAGATTTTTGAACTAAGAAAATTGATGACTGTCTTTTAATTTTTTCTTGTCATGCTTTCCTGGACTGCAATGGAGTAAAACTACTGTTGCCGTGGTAACTGGCCCTAACAGGAAGGTGGAGATTTGGCCTGAAATGCAATCAGACATCAAGCCTGACCACTTGTGTGCTATTACCACCTCTCCAGCCTCAGCTGGCTCAGGCTACTTAAGGTCAGCTCAGACTTTATTCAGGACTCTGGTATAGAGTCTGCTTGAGTGAGTCTTCACAAGAGATTAATTCTAGCTTGTTACTGGGTTTCTCTTAGCTTTATTCTCTATTGCTTGTGTTCACTAGTTTTTGTGTTCTCCAGTTGCTACCTTTGTTCTTTTGTTCCCGTGTCACTCTCTTTAGTTCTTGTGTTGCCCCTCTTGTGCTTGTTGGATTCCTGATATGGCTTTTCCTGACCTTGCTCTTAGTCTCTCCCTTGGCTTCTGTATGGTGTTTACAATATCTCAAATTGGAACTTGGCTTTCTACAACCTCATCTCCTGGACTTTCCCTTGTGATGCGTTACTGCATCTACCTGGTATTGACCCCTGCCTGCATGACCCTTGAGCTGGTTCTATACAGCCAAATCGAATCCTGATAGCGTACAGATTGCTCAGCCTAGCCCCAGTGTACTAACAGCACTGCTATCACCCCAAGTGCTTTGTACAGTCAGCTACAGTGCTTTTCCAGTGGGGGCATAGCACTGCTGCTGCCCTGAGTGCTTTTTACCTAGGCCACAGTGTAAACACCTTGCCCCTCCCATTTGCCTGTTTTCCCCTGCTTTGCTTTGATGGTTGCCCAGCATATGGGTTCATCACCAAAAAAAGTCTATATCTTGGGTCACCACAAATGATGGACATTGAATTTCTAGCATAGCTTTCTTTCATCTCATATTAGAAACAGGTAATTATTCTTTTCAATTTCCCACTGGGACCTTGTGCTTTATAATTTTGATTTTTATATAACTGTTATATAATATAACGGCTTTGAAATTTGAAAAAAAACAGGAAACATATTTAATCTTTGGAGCCTCCTTCAATTAAATCCTTACATGTTATTGACATTGTATTTGTTACAAAGTTTAAATCTAACTTGAATTGAAATCCTTATCTCACACAACAAAATAAACATGATAAAATAATGATGTTGCTTTAGACTGATTATACTTAGGTTTTGAAGAGAAACGGTTATATTTTTTTATCCATCCATCCACTTTCTAATCACTTCCAGTACAGGGTCAGGGAGAGCTGGAACCTAACCCAGAAAGCAATGGGCACAAGGCAGGGTACACCCTGGACATGATGCTCATCAAGGGCACACATAGACAAAAAGATGCACACACTCACACCAGAGCCAAATTTCTCAGATGTTGATTAACCTACCAGAATGTCTTTGGAACAGTGAGAGGAAACCCATTTGAATACGGGGAGAACCTAGAATCTCCTTGCAAATAACATCCCAGGAATTGAACCCAGGGCCCTAGTGATATAAGGTATCAATGCTAACTACTGTGCCACAGTGGTGCCCCATATTGTTTTATAGATATCTTTAAAGCCTGGAATGACTAAAGGCTGAGATTAATGGAAAATTCAGAATTAAGATATTATGCTAAGACCATCCTTGAACCAGAGATAGTTAAACTCTCAATTCATAGGAGTGATCCAAACTTTGACAAAGGTAATCTTTTTATCTTTACTCTCATATATACAGTATGTGTATAGAATTTCAGTATTGTATATAAAAATTAACATACAAATGCAACTTGGACTCACCATGTCAGTATCAGAAACTGGTCCAAAACTAGTAACATAGATATCAGTCTTTACTTCTGTTACCCGATCTGCAATGCAAAAAAAAGATAAATAATTAGTATCATAATCTGGTTAAACAACACTCTGGTTAATGATGCATGAAATCTTCCTGCAGCTGTATAGAATTATGTTATTTTAGCATTAAACATATATGACTCTGTTGCCATGGTGACTCTATGTCATAATAATACAATTTATTAATTAATTTCCATATGCCTTTCAGTTGTGTTGACTCTGCATGTATTAAAACACCGAAAAAAAGCAGTTTTATTTAAAACCTTTAAGTGAATTATGTTTGCATCACAATCACAATCACAATCCTAAACCTGTACCAGTTTTTGTCCTATCTAAAACAGATCTTTAATGAGAATATGCAACCCCATCAGGCTGACTAATCAAACAGGCTTTCTTCTCTCCCATGACTCCCACCTACATTCCCTCTAAGCAAGATGACCTACATTTTAAAATGCATCTCATTAGGATAAACAAAATGTTTCAAAGCAATACAATAAAGCTTAGTGCTCCTTGTAAATTGAATACCATGCTCACTATATTTTCAATGAATTTCACACTAATTAACAAGTATATGTAAAATATCATAGTGGTGTTGTTATATTCAAAATTGTTTAAATCTTTTCTAATAAGCTTGGTAAACTATTTGTGAAATATGTCACATTTAGTTTTCCTTGGAGCTGTTGAGGCCAAATAACTATTTGTTTAAGAAAAGGTAAGAAAGTTATAATGCTGAAGTCTAACAATGCTGATTAGAGATGACCTCTGTCTCTGATGCGACTAAAGCATCAACTGCTACAAAAGATGAGTACAAAGGGATGCTGACTATACAAAATACTAATATGTAATATTATGAAAAAGTGTTAATATCATTAAGCATGAGATTATATTGTTACAAAGGAGGGGGTTACAAAAAGGGTGAATATCAGGATTTGACCAAGCAGCTTAGTCAATAACAAAAATAATATCAACCCCAACTTGTAATGATTGCTCCAAAAATATACCTGAGCTTTTGGTAAAGTTAGAAGCATTTGTATTCCTTTGGCACAGATTTTGTAAAAAGCATAATCATTCCAGCACTCTTGGTTAAACAAATATTTATTAACAGTGACAGTGACACACACTACAGTACACAAAACATAAACATACAACACACGTTTCTCTATATTTACGGTATGTACCGACCTACTTCTAGACCACTCAGAAAACCCCAGACTGCTAGCAAATATTCGACTCGAGAATAATGCCTAGAGAGGCCAAAAAGACAAAAGCTGCCTAAACTAAATGCAACACAACTTGTAGTTGAATCTCTTCTCTACAAATCCAGATGTCACAAAATAAAGGGGAGCCCATCTCCCAATTCTAAACATGCACCTACCAAGCAGGAAGGCCATTTTTAGGTATTCTTCATTCGAAAATCCAGGTTCCCCCCAAAAAAACAGAATAGTAAGCTCTCTTTTTGCAAGGTTCAAATACTTAGCTCTAATCATTTATTTTTTTGAATGATCAAGATGAAGGGATTCTTGCCTGGCACAAGTTTCAAGTTCCATCTCTTCGTATCTCCTCTCTGTCATGATTTGATCTTTCCTAGTTCTCCTCTCTTGTCTTCCAGTCCTGATCTGATTTTATATGGTGTCTTTCTGAACTGTTGATTGACATTTAATAATTTACCCAAAAATTCATTTACTTTAATTAACTAAGGTAAACTTTATGATTGCTTTGATAACATACTCTGGACTCACTTCATCTTAACAAACATTCCCTTTGCTTTGAAACAATGTCAAAATCTCTAAACTCTTAAGAGATACTGCCTAGCCACTTACAGTTGTAATAATATTTTATAAGAGAAAATAAGATCACGTTATTGGCCATATACTTGTATTAGGAATTTATATTTTCACATACCCCAACTTGCTCTCCACGAGACACACAGACAGGGAGGGAAGCCTGGGGTCAGAGCACAGGGTCAGTTTTTTTTAAAACTTGTAGCAAGTAATATTTGTTTGTTTTTATTTATCTCCTCCAACTAGAGTGCTGTATTGGAGCTCTGTGAAGTTGGCCCCGCTACAAACATATATATCAGATGTTACATTTAGGAGGGGAGACAATAACTTCAGCCCCAACCCCCACTTCTGGACAGATAGGGAAAGATGTTCTATCCAGTCAAAAGGGTGCTGTGTCACAGAGTTCAGTACATTTGTAGGTTACTGGCTATGAACTGAAGCAGCCACAAGTCCTGCTCCATTTCCACAAAGTAGTAAAGGTGGCTGTTCAGTAATAAACTACAAAAAATATGAATCAGTCTCCATCCAATTACCATCCATACCGGCAGTGTTTTTAATTACTATCACACGAATCCTACAGTTACATTAATATGGAGTTCAGATATTTGGCAGTTAAAAATATAACTTATGGTTATTTTGGAAGGATTTTGACATAATTAAAAAAATGTGTATTGTCTATACAGTGGTATTAAACATTGAAATGCTCATAGACTGTAATTTAGCACATTGTACTCAAGCAGCAGTTTAGAACAGTGGTTAAAACAAGTGGTTCCTATTTGAAAGAACATGGTTCAATCCCGATCAGAGATCCTTTTGGCTATATTTTTACATGCCAGATGTATAAAGATAGTTTATTATTATAGCTTGTTATAAACTCCTCTTTCAGGTTTACATCCGCATTAAGAAAATCTATATTTTGTCTTAATGCAAATTTCAGCAATGAGAAATCAGCAAATTAATCTGTGTACTGCAATGTAGCTGATTTTGGCAAACAATTTTGCTTGAAGAATTTAAAATCTGTCTGTAGTGTAGCTCTCATTTAATTGAGCAGAAAGTCACCTTGGTCTTACAATCATCTCTGTTTGGAGAGTTTGTGTTAACACACTGCACACTTTTGAGTGATGTTTTAGCACATTTATCACCTTTATCTTTCCAGGGAGTGGGGATTGAGGAGAGTGATGTAGAGTGAAATAAAAGCCCACACCCAGTTTCCCTCTCCGAATTATATAGTGATAATTCGCTATCTGGCTGGCACGAAACAATTCCTCCTGTGCTCTTTCTGAGCATCCTGGAAATGGTCTAGAGGTTCATTCATGTTATTACTTAATTCTTGATATTAATATAAATATCAATATAAATAATATTATTAATTTGATATACCATAATATGTACAATTACCAGAAATGTGAATATAGTTTGCATAGTATTTTATTGAGAGAATAGCAATTATATTCATCATCGTATTAACAGTTAAATTAATCATAACAACAGATATTTCTCACCTGAAAACAAATTTCTTTATTATATTGGGAGTTGAAAGATTCAGTGAGCACAGAGACGCTATTTAACACAGTGATATTCCTCTGCCGGACAATTATAGTAAATACTTGGAAAAAGTCTGGAGTTTCAGTTTCACAAGGCAAGATAAAATTTTATCCAGCTGTGAATTAGTTGGCCCCATTAAGTTTTCGGGAAAGGGGGTTAGTGGGCAGGGTCCCCCACCACGTAGTGCCCATAGAGTGTTAGTTTTAATATAATAGTTCATCATTGTGCTCTTTATCTTACAAGTATGTTTTTTAAAGATTTGTAATCACTATTCTTGGTAATATACTTTGTATTGTTATTCAGTTTGTGTGTTTGTGTTAGTTGGCAAACTAATTAATTCTTCTACAACGAGGATACCTTTAAAGCGGAGAAGTGGGCACCAAAAATTTTTTGTAATCCCTCTCTTTAAAGCCCTGTCTTAAAATTCAAACTGAACTAAAAAACTACACATCCCAGTTAACGTGGCCGTGCTTGTGATCATTGTGTTTTACCAACAAAACAAGGCAAAAATCAAAAGCTTAACCTATCAGGAACAAAGCGACATTTACATGATAGGCTACCTCAAACTGTCAGCTACTCTGCTCTGTATGCCGCTTAAACCATTCCTATTTGGCTTTTTAGTTACAGAGGCAGGAAGACACCTCCCACCCCTTTTGGCTGCCTGACTTGTTGGCATCTTTAACTGTTCTGTATCTGATTCGCAGTGCTTGAGAGAGAGTAGGGAGAGGCACAGACAGAAAAAATCCCAGCTAAAATACATTTATATATTTTTGTGTCCAGGGGAAGGAAAACCTCAGTATTTACTACTAGTAATTAGTGTAAGATTTATTATTGAAATATGAGCCTAATTATAGAGGTAACAACAAACAGATAAACAGAGTAAAGTTGGAAATGTGTAATTCTTCTGGAGCAAAAATATGAATTCAAAATAACTGCATTTGACATTTCAAATCAATTTCAATGAAGGTCTCCAAAAGGAACAAGAATAACATTTTCAGAGACTACTTTATGTTTACATAGAATAAGCAATTAGAAATTTGAGCAATCTATTTTTTTATTTACACTTAAACTTCAGAAAACTTGCAGAAGATCCCACCAGAGGGAGCATTAAGGGTGAATTAAGCCATGTGAAGTGCAATCATTCGGTGATCAGTAATAACAGTTTAAAATGTATATAGATTAATGTAAAGAATCTGAAAACTTCACAATTAAAGAGCTCTGTAGAACAAGAAACAAAAGGTAAAAGTAAACTAAAGAATTTTAAGGCTGAAGCTAAACTTCAGTCTAAATAATTAAGACAAATGAGAATTTAGAATGTTAGAGATGTAAATAAATGGTTTAGATGTAAAAATACAAAAATGCATGGAGTTTTTGAAAGTTATTTGGAGCAATTCTTACTTTGAAATGTGCAAACATAAAAAAGCTATGAGCAGACATAGAGCAGAAGAGGAATGCAGGAACACTTGCAAAAGCTTCAACATACAAAAAATCATGCTATAAAAGATCATGTGAACCTGAAGCAGATTTGGCAGCGTGAAGGCCTTGAATAAGTAAGTGCATTTCTGGCAGGGAGAGTAGGAAGGTTTGGAAGAAGAGTATAGATGGGATAGGGAGTCAGAAATTTAGAAGAACATGTAGTACAGATGCAGCCATTCAAAACAAGCGGGTTATACCGCGGTAAAACAAAGTGGGCATGTTGCGGTATAGCACGGGTTACCGTATAATACCGCACAATACCGCAAGTAAGATAATATTCTGGAATTACCGCCAGGTGGGGCTAATAAAGCTCAACCTCTCATGTACAGTGTTTGAGCTGTCGCCATCAAAGTCTTTACTGAAGATATTACTAATAGTATTAATAATGAATGACCTTGGACAAGCTGTAAACTCAAAGTATAACCCTGGTCCACATTCTTTGTAACTGTTTTTGTAAACGAAAATACTTTATTTTTTAATTGACAAAAAGTAAAACCATAGCATTTCGTTGATCCAATCACGCATTTGTTTCCAATCATACAAAGCAATTCTTGAGAATCTCCGATTCACCATGCCTTTCACATGCTCATAAAATATATTAATTTAGGAACATAAACATATTACTATATCTAAACTGTACTGTAAATGGCTGGTCTTGGTAATTTAAAGAAAAGTCTTTTCAATGATAAACTTGTGTTAACAAAAACTACAGTATGCTTAAGAGTTGTTCAACCATTTTATTTTTTTCAGCACAGCCAGCGGACTGATCACAGATAAGTCCCAGTATGTGAGATCCTGCTGTTTGATCTGTGCTTGATCTTTGATCTGAGCTTTAATAGAGAGCTTATCTCTGTAAATATATTAATATCGAGTGGTATTAAATGCAACTTTAAAGCTGTATTTATTTAATACCACTTGATAGTTATATTAATAGAGATAAGAATTCAAGTTGATATTTTTTAGACTTTTAATTATTTTTAACTGTATTACAGCATCGTACACATGCTTAAAAGAGAAGACAGAAACGCAACGTTTCGGCTGTGAAGTCTTCTTCGGGTGTGAGGGTCTTCTGCTTAAAATGAAATGCTAAAATGTAATGTATACTCTGAACGGATTCAACTATGATTTGGGCTTGATTGAGGTCACTGCCTTTCATCTGAAATCCTGCTTGAATCCTGCTAAACTAAAAATTAGACACAAGAAGAGAAGAGACTCTGGTGAAATTTCTCTATGAACTGAAGAGTTAAAGTCTAAAGTGTCTCCTCCTTTTAACGGGAAGAGACGTGGTGCTTTAAACAAGAGAGTGT
The DNA here is from genome assembly GCF_040954835.1 of Lepisosteus oculatus. NCBI lineage: Eukaryota > Metazoa > Chordata > Actinopteri > Semionotiformes > Lepisosteidae > Lepisosteus > Lepisosteus oculatus. The sequence goes on from NC_090696.1 coordinate 55,433,738, forward strand.
GGCGTTACTTTTTTTCAATGAAAAAGTGTGTGTTTTTTTTACTCCCTAGTGGAAACTTACAGCATACACAAAGATTCTACGCTGATCACAAGGAAGAAAAAACACCCATTTTCCGCAAATAAATGTGATTTTTTTTATAGCTTTTAAAGTCATGCAATGTCATAAATTAGGTAGGGGGAATTTATTCTTATTTTTGACTTTCTTTAAAAAAGTAAAATAATCTGATGCCCATCGTGCCGTACAATATTATGTTACATTTTTTTTCTTCAGAACGCTTTGACTGATGTGAATGAAATGTAGCACAATGTGTGCTGTGGTGATAATGCTATTGAGCACAAAACATCTTGTCATAAGAATTTCATATGTAGTGTATTTTTATCTGAATAAAAAAACAAAACAGATTACAAATTAATCTGTTTACAAATTAAAGAGAGGTCAAACCCAAAGTGTTTGTGTTATCCTGCTTTACACAGGCACGTGTTTCGCATGCATACAGTAGTTTTTTAATAGTAATTCTCACGTTATGAACTCACATACACCTGGAATCCACTTCATTCAAACTAATGTTTCTAAAAATGCAACCAGGTACTAGTTTAAAAAAAGGTGTGAAATTTTTCACAAATCGCGATCTTTAAAATACCTATAGTTTGAAGGCTCTGTGTCATTTTTTCGCAGTTATTGACATCTGAAACATTGTGTCTCATAAATAGGCGTTTTAATAATAAAGAAAAGGTTATGTGAAAACCGGAGAAAACAAATGAATCTGAACAAAAAATAAGACGTTTGAAATTATTAATATATTATTTATTATATTATATAAAAATATATTATATATTTGACCAAAAGTTATAAAATGTAATATAAATGTTTTTATATTTCTCATGAGAACTGCAGTAGTCTTAATATTTTTGTACATTCTTACGATACATTTTAGGTGCACATTGCAAAATTTGTATATATGTATATATGAACAAAAAAAGACATACATTTCAATAACTGTCTTTTCGAATCCCTTTTAATTTTAAATTCTATTAATCCTTCTTTATTTCTTTATTTCAGATATTTAATTTCAAATCATTACATTTACAGTTTAATCAGTGCAGCTTTCACATCACATCAACCATTTTTAGTATACTACAGATTTTGATTTTTTTTTGTCAGTACTCATTGTAATACCGAACAGAAACATTGTTTTTACTAATATTCAGAACTGTAATGAATCTGTTCAAGTTTCACATGTGTAACAATTATGACAACATTACCAAAATATTAAGCATATTAATATTTGAAGTATTCGCGCAACATTAAAGAAAACATTTTTCTCAAAGATTAGATTTAAAATAAAACTGTGGGGCTGTTAATATATGCAATTGAAAGATCAAAGAGTGGTATCATAATTAAAATATAACATGCATAATATAAAATCGACATCGACTTCGAGAACCAAGCCCTCAAAATGTACTCCTTTTTCATCAACTGAGGATACCCCAGCAGTGTGATTGACAGGGCCCTTGCCCAAGCCAAAAACACCCCCCGGACCATCAACCCGATCAGGAACTCCCGCCGTAACAACCGCATTCCTTTGGTGCTTCCTTACCACCCTAACACACTTCCTATCCCCAGGGCCATTAACCACAACTTTTCCATCCTATAGGATGATCCTTCCATTGGGGCACTCTTTTCTGATCACCCTATCATCTCATATCACAGACCACCTAATCTGCGTAACCTCCTTGTTCACAGCTCCCTTGACCGCCCTCAACAACCATCCACACCAGGCACTTGCCCTTGCAACAGAGCTCGCTGTGTCACCTGCAAGTACACATCCACCACCACACTCATTCAAGGCCCCTCAGGACAATTCCGGATCACCCAGACAGCATCTTGTACCTCCAGCAACCTTATTTACTGTATCTCTTGCAGTAAATGCCCAGCCATCTACATTGGAGAAACAGGAAGGAGACTCGGAGACCGCTTCAGAGAACACGTCAGGGCTGTGAAGATTAAAGATCTCTCCAGGCCCATTGTTTCTCATATCACCTTTGACGGCCACGACCACTCTAATCTCTCCGTCTGTGTTCTCAAAGATGGTTTTCCGAAATCATACATCAGAAAAAACACTGAAACCAAAATTATTCTGCAGCTAGGATCACACATTCTCCCTTCTCTTAACGACAGACTACTGTTCTTTTAAATTTTCTCAATTCATTGAAAGTTTCATTTCACACCTCTCTGCACCCATTCTGACTTCACACCTCTTGATTGGCCTCTCTGTCTGTCCCCTGCTCCCGCCTCTCACTCCTCCTCCCTCCCAACCTTTGTTCTCCCGCTACTTTACCTTTGCCTACTGCCCTGTCTCTCTCACACCTGAAGAAGGCTCCACGGCCGAAACGTTGTGTTCTCTTTCTTCTTTTTTTCAGCATTGAATAAACCTATTACTTGTTCCTAATATAAAATAATATATCAACGTCACAAAGTGATGTCAAATCCGCAAAAATATGCTTTATCTTGGGAACTAAATGCTTTGGGTTTCATTATAAGTGCTGTTTGTAGGGAGGGGCAACTTGTACAGAGGGACCAGCTTTACAGAGTTGTGTTCAGTTCCTGGGGTTCTAGCTGCACGGAGTTTGCATGTTCTCCCTATGTTCGTATGGGTTTCCTCCAGGTTAGTTGTCTCCCAAATTCCAAAAACATACTGGTAGGGTAATTGGCACTTGGGAAAATTGGCCCTGATGTGAGTGTGTGTCTGTGTTTGTCTGTGTGTACTTTGTGATGGACTGGCTTCCAGGCCAAGAAGTATCTTGCCTTGTGCCCATTGCTTTATGACCTTGCGCACATTCATATTTTGTTTAGTTAATAAATAATATTTTCAAATGCTGCAGAAGTCTGTAGGTGTGATACATTTCCAAAGTTTGTATACATATTTATTAACTACTTGTAGTAAGTCAACATAGTATACAATGCAAGTAACAAAACACGTAATCCAATTTTCTGGATTGTGTACATACTCTCTGCATGTTTATATATTTGCTTTTTTTATAGAATAGAACAACAATACTCTTTTAATGCAGGATGTTTCTCATTTTAGCCTTTAAAATAGCTTGAAAGACAGGTTGAAACTTTCAACTTGATTTAAATTGCCTATTTAGTTAAAACTGATGACTTCTTTAGTTTTAAAATATTGGCACAACTACAAATAAAGGTTAATTCCATACTGAAAAGTAGAAAGAAGAAACATATTTTACCTGAAGAACTCTCAAAATCTGAAAAATTGCTTGTCTTTTCAGTGTGCAATTAACTTTTGTTTCTCCTCACTTGAACTAATACTGGGTGGTCTTCCTGATTAGCCATTCACATACTTGACCATTCCAAACATATGTTTGCCAATAGACAGACCTCCTTTTCTTGGTGAGTAGCTACAGAGGATACCAGCCTGACCTGGTACTATTCTTCTTATAATAACCAGCAAAGCTCTCCAGAAATTAGCAGACTCACTTGATGAAAGGTAGAAAATATACAATAGAAAATATCTATGAATATATGACCTGTATATTATAATTAAAAGTAATACATTTTCACTCTTACAATGTTAAGTAAAACAACTATGTTCCATAACATAAAACAATTATGTGAGAATAAGGTATTTTCTCAGTATACAGTATACAAAACAATGCAACATAAAAGTTTTGCTCGTCTTCTTTGCCTCATCCCTGGTGTTATCTATATTATCATTATGTAAATATATCATTAACAATACAGTCAATGTTACTAGATGTGAGATAACACCAGGCATGTACTTATGGAGCCACTCAGAATGCACCATTCTGTGAAATACCTGCCACGTTACACCACATGCGTACACACAAAATATTTTTTATTTTTTCAAATAGTGATGCAGGATTGCTACTTTGTAAAACCACCAGGAGTCACAGTGTATGCTAATCATGCTTTGTGTGTAACTTACTGTATAGTAAAGTATTAACCCATTAGTGCTTTGCTGAGCTAGTCATTCTGTGCAGTAATACTAACATTTTTTTTTGTTTTGTTTTTATTCAATACATTTAATACATTATACAGAATTATTCATAGTTGAGTAACAATAGTAACTTGAAAGGAATTTAAGTTTGTAGTGTGTTATATTTTTACTCTGTTTCTTTACTAAATCCATCTCAGGATGTCTGGTCTCAAATGATAACATAGCCACGTGGGGTCATTACGCATAGCTGTCATTGTTCTCAGGAAAATGACCAGCAACCTCTCCTGGAACAAATGGTCTATTCAGCAGAAGGGGCTGCTTGTCACGCAAGCTGGCAGTAAAGAAAATATATGTACTGGTCAGCTTTCTAGAATGACCAGATATAGCCACAATGCAAGTAGAGAGTCATGTGGGAGTGCATCTTTTATCATTTGTTTCACTGTATAAAAGAGCACTTTAAGCGTTGTCTTTTAAGTCTTGTGTCCCAACGCAAGACTTCTATATGCATATGAAATAAAGACATAAACTATCAACATACAAAATCTCAGCTGGTGCCCCTTTTTTTGGCACAACACCTGTTTACAGTAGGTCACCTCAATACATAGTGATCATAACAAAACATATAATCCAATTGCCTGGTACTTTTTCATTTTTATTTATTTGCTTTGCATAAAATAGATTCAAAAATGGTATTTTAAAGCAGGAAGCTGCTTTTTAAATACAGTTCATTGTTCAAAAGACAACTTTAAACTTCAAACATTCTTTGAATTGCCTATTTATTTGAAAAAGACAGAGAGAAATTGATTACTTCTTCATTTTTAAAAAAAGTATTGACACTGCTTTGTAGTATTATGACATGCTAGTTAAAGCCTTTTTTAACAAAACACTATTGTTTGCTAATGTTCACTTTTTAAGGCTGAAATGGCAACTGTTGTAATTACAGTATGATATAGGAAACAGATTTAATTTTACTGCTCACACAAAAGTTAGCCCTTTTTTCACTTTTTACTCTGCAGGGAGTTCCAGTCTCTACATCCTCAAAGGGGATTCAAGGAAGATACAAAAAACATTTTTCGGTTGGTTTAAATCACTAATCTATTTTTTTTTCATTTTTAATGTCACTATGTTATTTTAGATTAGAATTATAAAACCTAAAATACATACAGATGCAGCCATTCAAAATGCACGGTACAAACTCGTACCGCGGGCAACTACGAGTGAGCCACCACGCTGTACCGCGGTACATGATTGGCTGGCCAAAATGACCGACAGGGGCACTCGTGGTGCATTGGTCGGTAGTGAAAAGATTTAATCATTTAATCTCTTTACTGTGCACATTTTAATCCGCTTAGTATTGAATATTTCTATGCAATTTTACCACTAAAGGGAAATTTAGTACCTGAGCATAAAAAGAATAGGAGCATAAATGCATCTGAAGGTCACAAACGATATTAATTTAGGAACATAAACATATTATGTAAACTGTATATTGCTGGTATTGGTGTTTAAAAGAAAAGATACACACTAGTATTCCATTTCTCCCTAAAAAATTTTAAGCATCAAAGTCTTGCATGTGGTTGTTCGGAAGCGTTTTTACATGCTCATTCTGACCATATTACTGTACGTTTATATACTTTGTGAAAATTTATCATTTTAACCTTTTCTGTGAATATGCTCGTTATCAGATTAAACAAAAGCATACTTTTAGAATTGGATTAATAGGGAATATAACATGGATTCGCATATATCTAAATAAATAAATAATGGTATAACTATGTTCATGTATTGTTGCATAAACGGAAGTATAAGACTTTCCATTGATGGCATGACAGCTTAAGTGACTGATTTATAACCCTGGGGTCGGGTGTTCAAACCCAGCTGTTGCCATGAGTTTTCTTTTTAACATATAAACATTTCTTTGAAAAACTAACATAGCAAATATTATTGGCATTATATTGACATTTTTTTATATTTCTAAATATCACAACATGTTTGTACTGTATGTACACAGCGGTACCGCAGGGTGTAGGGCGCAAATCCACGTGAGCCTGAAAGCCCTACATTAATATTGTGCATTTGCCTGGCGCTGTGCAGTTTTCATCTCTCTCTCTCTCTTTGCGGGAGTGTGTCCGTGGGGGAAAGTGGAGTGTGTGTCTTTCATTGGAAGATTTGCCCTGTTCTACTTTGAAAATACCTGTGAAACCGGTATGTTTACAAACAATGTAGACACAGAGACTCAGAGAGTGGAGTGAAATTCAGCACAGCCAGCACTCCCGCAGAGAGAGATGAAAATCATTTTCAATTAGTTTCAATTAAGTTAATTATTATTGTTAATAATGTTCAGAGAGTTCATTATACTGTACTTTGGTATTTTTAGATACAGCTACCAAAATTTCCCTTTAGTTACATGATTCCATTTTAATATTCCTAAATAAGTGGATTTAAATATGTATAATAGTAAAACAGATTAAATGAAGCAATTGTTTCACTAATGTGTAATGCACCACAAGTGCCATCTATCAATCTGCTTTGGCCCGTGAAAAGTTTAGTGTCTATAATGGTATTGGTATATGCTATAGCTGCGGATAAGATTTTTGCCATACATTCTGAGTGACTGCATCTGTAGATGTTAATATTATATTAAAAAAATGTAACATGTATGACCTAGCACCTAAAAGTTAACAACTTATTTTCAAGCATCCTGTTTAGTGCTGCAAATGCAGATAAATGATTATCCAAACATAAGCAGTGTCCTACAATGTTAATGAAAGAAAGCAAAGAGAAAGTCGACGCTTTCCTAATGAATTTTAAATGTATTATTATCTGCTGCATTTGTTGTGTTTGCTGTGTTCAATCTTTAAATTATTTTACATTAAATTTTAGACAGTATGTAATAATGTCCAAAGTACATTTCCCATTTTCTAAACTGAAGGAGAACAAAATATAGTGTGTGAGTCATTTAAGCTTCAAAATATTTACAGATACAGCCATTCAAAATGTGTAAAATTATCTGCCATTTAGCGTGTTATACCGTAGTACGTGATTGGCTGGCCAAAATGACTGACGGGTGGCACTCATGGTGCATTGGTTGTTAGTGAAATGATTGCTTCATTTGATCTCTTTACTGTGCATGTTTAAATCTGCTTAATATTGAATATTCATCTGGACTTTTACAGCTATGGGGAAATGTTAGTACCTGAGCTTGAAATGAAGGGGAGCATAATGTGTCTGAAGGTCATAAACGATATTAATTTAGGAATATAAACATATTATGTAAACTGAATATGGCTGATATTTGTAGTTTTAAAAAATATATATACACCAGTATTACACTTTCTTCATAATTCTTCCATTCGGTTGCATACTGTGGTTATTTTGGAAAAGATTTTATGTGATCCTTCTGACTATATTAAGTTTATATACTTCATAAAAAGTTATGTTTTAACCTTTTCTATGAATACTTGCACTCGTTATTGCAGTAAAAGAAACGCATACTTTTTAGAATTTCAGCTATAGCTTAAATCGTCAAGTGGCAGGTTGGTGTAATGGCTTTGGCGTGTGACTCGCACGCTGGAGGGCGGGGGTTCGAACTTAGCTCTCACCATGTTTTCTTTTTACAAACATTTTTTTGAAAAACTAAAATAGTAAATGTTATAGACACTATGTTGAATTTTTTGGTATTTCTAAATATCACAACATGTTCAAAGTTAAGTGATTTATTAATAACAACTAATAATTTCAAACTGCTTGTATTTTAAAATAGACATTAAATGTCTATTTTTGAGACAGGGTGTTCAAGACCTCTGTTTTATTTCTGAAACTCCCTCTGTATTTCATATTTTAACCTTTTCTATGAATACTTGCACTTGTTATCGCACTAAAAAAACCTGCTAGATAGAGAACATAATATGGAATCGCTTATCTAAAGAAATTAATAATTATATAAATTTAAGGATCTTAATATATGTATTTATATAGCTGGTAGTATTATTGTAATCCACATTTTATTTTTAATTTGACTCATTCACACATGATTACTTCAGAAACATTTTTAAACTGTTAGTCTCAGCTGTGTTTCTGAGCAGCGGGTTTGCCAGTAGGGGTTCTGTTTAGGCAATCAAAGATCAATAATAGTTTTTCTTCTAACAAAGACTTAAAAAAATAACATAGTAAATATTAAATAATTTTGTTTTTTTATATATTATAACATATTCAATGTTAAGAGATATTAATAATGAAATAAAAATGTGAATGACAGAGCCTGAAACCTACAGATTTAAAGATAGTGATTTGTGAAAAATTTCACAGCTTTTATTTAAATAATATCTAGTACCTGGTTGCATTTTTAGAAACCTTAGTTTGAATAAAGTGGATCCCAGGTGCAAGTGACTCATAACGTGAGAAGGCATTAGTTAAAGCCTTCTGAAGTCTCTCAAAAGCATAAAAATGTAACATAATATTGTGTGGCACGATTGGCAACTGATTCTTTTAATTTGAAAGAAAATCAAAAATAGGAAACAATAACATGCGTGGCTAAAATAGACATTGCCTGGTTTTAAAACGGGTAAAAATGGGTTTAGTTAAAAACATGAAATCCATGAAAAACGTGTGATTTTTCTTCCTTGTGATCAGCTTAGAATCTTTGCGTAAGCTGTACGTTTTTTAAGCTTTTTAATTAAACGTTATGAACATTTTAATTTTGTAAATGCAGCACACATTTCATACAGATAAAGTACAATCACATTCTCCTGTTTTCCAGTGGTGTGATGCAAATTAGCAGGTGGTTGAGAAAATAGCACACTGCCCACTGAGCTCAGTCAGAGAAGAGACGGTGCCATAAGGAGACCGTTCTGCAGCTTGCAGTGTTTATGGCACTGACCATGTCTGCCTTTAAAACTTAATAATGGAATGTAAATCATATCTTTTAATTATCATTAAACATAGCTTTCTCACCAGTTAGTTTTGTATTTGAAACCATTGTTAAACAAAGCAGGGTCTTATTGTAATTTATAATGACATTACAGATGGAAAGATTATACATTTTAATCGTTTTAAATGTTTTAAAAAAAATAGAAAAGTTTCATCTACACACATATCACAGATTATTTTCAGTTGTATTTCTGAATGTTATGTTACAGTTCAATATTTTATATACATCTAAATAAAATCGAGTGTCAGGTGCATAAACTATTAGTTATCAATAATAGGTATTAACATTCGCACTGTTAAATTGTTGCACTTCTACATCTTGTAAAAACTCTAATTTGCAAGATTGTGTTCAAACATACGTTAAGTCTGACTATCAAAAAATAAGTAAAATACAAATTTATAAAATAAAAAATGAAGGTAAAATATAATTTGAAATCTCTCTCTACTCTCTCTCACCTGCTGTGATTCAACAGGTCAGGGAGGCAGAGGGAAGGGGGAGGGGAGAGAATACCAAGAGAAATGGGGATTGACATACAGAGCTGAAAACATTTGGTGCCGTCTACTCCACTTTGAAGGTACGCTCCTTGTGGAAGAATTTTCACCTCCAACGTTTGCCCACCAGCTAACATGCAGAAGAAAACTGGATACAAAATGTTCTTGCAAGAATAACGATTACGAACATTAAAAAACATACTTGCTTTATACTGTTATACTGTACAGTGTATTAAAACTAACACTCTATAGACACTGCACTGTGAGTAACGCTGCCCACTAAACCTCTTTCCCACAAATTGCTGAAAAAGCTGATTCACTATGGATACAATTTTATCTTCCCTTGTGAAAGCAAAAATTTGGATATTTGTCAACATATTTACTAAAAATATCCATCTCAGTAATCTGTGCTAATCTCACTGCATGCCCCTTTCCTCACACAATGTTTAAACTCCCAGTAAAATAAAAACTGTTTTCTGCATTATCACCTCGCACCAGGGGGGAAGGAAAAGTGCCAGCAGTCATTTAATTATTTCACTATACAGCTCTCTGCCCATTCCCCCTGGATAGACAAAGTTGATTAGAACTCATTCAAAAGGGTCTGGTGTGTTAATACAAACTCTGCTTAACAGAGCCTTTTGTAAGAGTAAGGTGACTTTCTGCTCAATTAAATCAAGTTACAGTACACATAGATTTTAAATTCTCCAAACTAAATTAGCTATTTGTAAAAATCAGCTACTTTGCAAGCAGTACACGACTTCTCAAAAGATACCTTTCGTCTCTCGTGCAAACTCAAAAAAGGTTTATTTTTTAGAATTCGAAAATTTGTACAATATGCCTCAGGGACTCATTATAGTATTGTACGGTTCGCGCAGATAAATCAAAATATGGCCCACCTCCCTGCCGGGTCTCGCCTCCCGCTGTTCCAAAGGTGTACAGTTTCAAAGTATGTGTGAAATATCTTGTCTTACTTTAGTTTTTAATCCAATCTACTCATCCAGCTATGTAAAAAAAATATAGACAATAGGATCGCTGTAAAGGTTAAATTCCAAGCTGAAAAGACGAGACTCAACATGTCTGCTCTAACTGTTCAGTTTACAGCTCATCCATGGTCATTAATTATTAATATTGTAACGAACGGCGGGCATTAAGATGGTACAAGCCAGTTGCAGCGCAGTGACAGTACAGCCATCTACTCCCCTGTATATAACAGGGATGTCGGTTGCATAAGCTGAAGAAGGTCTTCTCTAGCTCAGCTGGCAAAACCTCTCTTGAGTGACGCAGCAGACCAGGGTTTGAGCCCATGTGGTGAGGGATGAACCAGAAAAGAAACAGCGAAAGTACAAGCCCAAGACCCCGAATTCATTACAAAATTATTTATAGTATATTCTGTATTGTATTTAAATTGGAATACTTTTACAAATATAAGAAGAGGCGATACATAACGAGTAAATCTAACCCTTTTCCCTCCTTTAACTTAAAGAATTCTGTGAAGAAACCCTAAATCGCGAAACCATCACTTATAATAATTCATCCAGATACACACACTCACAATGTAGCCAACAATAAGCCATAACAGTGGACTTTTTTTTATATATTCAGCTATATAAGAAACAAAGTAATTCTCTGATTGGGCTTTGAACCGCCTGGGTGCAGTGCACTACATGACAGTCTATTTCCTATTACCACTATAAACGACAATAATATTTTTAAAAAACAAACGTCAAATGTTTCAAAGTATTCCCTTGTGATATTTTAGCTGCTTAGTTACATGACTCCATATTAAAATAACTATCAAGAGGTATTAAATCAGTACAACTTTTATTCAATTCAAGTATTTTAAATGTTTAATTAAAAAGTAAAAATCTTACAGTGTACACAAAGATTCTAAGCTGATCACGAGAAAAATCACCCATTTGTTGCACATAAAAAGTGTTTTTTAACTATGTAAACCAGTTTTTACAGCTTTTAAAGTCATACAATGTTTGAGTTAGGCAGGAGCACACCATTATATCTTATTTTTATTTAGTTTTTAAAAATAAAAAAAATAATTTGCCCATCGTATTGATAAGATGTTCCCTGATTACTGGCAATTGTAAAAAATAATCCTTCCTCCCTCCTTCGTTTAATTTAAAGATTTCTGTAAAGACATTCTTAAACACAAAACCATCACATATAATAATTCATCCAGTTGGTTTCCTGTTGAATGACGCTGAAGGACCAGGTTCCATTCCAGGCAGTGTACTACATAGTACAGTTTAATTATTATTTTTTTAATTGTTGGCTTATTACTGGCTGCTAACTTTTGGATTAAGACAAAATATAGATTTTCTCAATTCAGGCATAAACCTGAAAGAGACACTACCACTACAAGGACAAAAGTCAAAAAGTACAAGTCCTTTAAAAAAAAGAAACGAATGTCAAAATGTTTCCAAAACGTACACTTTTGATACTTTAGTTATTAAGTTACACAATTTTATATTAATACAACTGAAGAAAGATGTGAAGACGGGGGTTTGAATTTAATCCTTTCTGTAGGGGGTTTAGACTTCTAAGTCACAAGCTGGGGTTTATGGCAGGAAAAGGGGTTAACTGATTCTAGAGCAAGTGGTGCATTAAATGCACGTAGTTCAGGACTGGTGTGGGCCTTAATTGCGCCCGGAGTTCTGTGGCTCGGGATCGGTGTGGGCCTTAATTGCGCCCGGGGTTCTGGAGCTGAGTGGTGCATTAAATGCACGTATAATCCAGGATTGGTGTGGGCCTTAAGTGCGCCCGGGGTCCTGAGATTAGCTACGCCTTGAGCGTGCATGGATTGGCGTGGAGTGGTTTTTTGTTTTAAAGGAAACAGGAGTAGAAGAGATATATATGTATGTATGTTTTTTGGTGTTTTCCTTGTTTGTGAAATACATATACGCACGCACGACACTAACATAAACATACCTCATAATAAAAGAGCAAAGCATTAAGTAGCGGGATTTAAAGGACGTTGAGACCCGAGAATCGCCCTGATTGAGCTCAGTGCGTAAATCCACCCCGGGGCAAAAGCAGCGATGCTGGCGTTCTGGGGATGGTGAATTACTGATCAAGAAAGGGGGTTTTCGAGGTCTCGTTCCTTACCTGTGAACAGTGCGGTGTAAGTCCTCTCTAAAGTCTCTGAGAGGTATTTAGATCTAGAGGTAACAGATGCCCTTGGCTGAATGAGTGCAGGAATGCACAGGTTTTTCAAGTGAAAGCATCCCCTTACTGTATGAGCTGTTACCTCACACACGACAAAAGTAAAATAGACCGAACATGTGTGCTAACTGATGGTTTGAGAAAGTGGTGGAAGGGTCCGTTTATATATCGGAAAAGTGTAAGTTGACGGAAAAGAAGGAGAAAAATATGGGAAAAGCTGTGTTTGTCAGAGGGAATTTGGGGCGAAGACGCCTGTAAAGAAAGCATATGAGTATTGATTGGCAAAAGCACAAGCATGTAGCTCCCACCCTGGTGCACGGCCGGCACCAGTGGTGGCAGATACATGAGGAAAAAAAAAGAAATTGGGATGTGACTTAAAAGTGTGTTTACGGGAAAAACAAAAAAACCCGGAAGAAAAGATACTTTACTCGCTACGAAAGAGTATAGAAAAAAAAAAGCTAAAAGAGGCAGTACAGGAGAATGAGAAACTAAAGAAGGAATTAACTCCTGGTCACGCTGCACTGGTCACGCTACAGCCAACGACTAAGTTATATCCTGCTCTCCCACAGGGGAACAAACAGGCAGGAAACGAAAATAATTGGGATCAATTCCCACAGTATGGAGAAGGGGGGTCTGATTGGGATAACACTTGGTATGAGTGTGATAAAGACTGATCAGGGTCTCCCCTGTTAGAGGGAGGGTGCCCGCAGATCTGTACTCTCACTCGAAGCGGGAAAGGACTTGATGTAGCAGGGGCTGGCGCCGTTGATGACAGCGCCACTCTAACACTGTCTAGCATCCCGTCGAGGGGGTCTGCACTCGCACCTACCTTCCCTGATTCCCCCATACGATCAAATCCAAAACCGGAAGATATTGACCGGTGGGTTAAAGCACCGCACCCGAAATTAGAAATGCAGCGAACCTGGAGTGGATTAAGGATTAATGTAGAAGTAAAACAAGAATACAGCACATTGTATTACGAAGAGAAAAATATATTCTCGATGTGTATGTGTGTTTTATGAATTTGTGTGCCGGCATGTATGTGTGTAACTGTGAGTTTTGGTATACTAAAAGACGGTGTGAGTGTGTTTAGCCAGCGGGACTGGCTAGAGACGTAACTAAAGAGACTTGATGAAAATCAACTTAAGGAGATGGGAAAATATAAGAGCGTCTGAAACGTATAAGTACAGTACAGGTGGACGTAAAAGTAGTTAAACAGTTTTTGTATTTTTATACAATTAGTTGCAATAGTGGAAACAATTTGGTTTTATTCGAATGTCTCGAAACCAGACATGCTGAAACGCTGTAGGTTTAGAATCCGGACTGGGGAGAATAACGTCTTGTGAGAAAATCTGTTTACCTAACGATTAGATCCTGTAAATCCCTTGTAGCCTCCCTAAGTCTGTCCCAGTCCAGTGGTTAAAAATGTACTGTTAATGGAGTGTTGGTTTCTCTGTTAGGGGATACTGGAGCACTACTGTCATGCTTGTTTCACTCCTCTGTTCAACAGTGTGCTATAGATTAATGTGTATGGGAAGACGGCAGGAGGCCACAGGAGTATTGGGACAGCAAGTTTTACTTGCCGAGTACCAGATTTTAATGGGTGATTTTATTCCAGATCTATTGGGTTGAAATATTATGCATTACAAAGAATGACTATCCAGAACAGGGTATCACGTGGCTTCAACTGGCTGTGATCACTCAGTATGTTGATGGTATTCTGAGTGCTTCCCCTGATGAGGAAACCCACAAGTCTGAGTTGCTTCAGCTTTAGAGTGTCTAATAGAAGCAGTTATAAGGCCCTTTTGTGTTTAGCATTGTGAAATTTTAACAGGGCCTGGGTGCAATGTTTTTACAGGGTGAGCACAACTCTTAACAGATCTGCTTAAAGGGGGAGAGCAGTACAAGGACAAGATTGCCTTGGTTCCCGCAGCAAAAGCCGCCTTTAATAATTTGAAACAAGCTCTCTTACAGGTGCTGAGACTGGGGTTTCCTCAGATGGATCAACCATTCCTTTGTATTATTGCAAGTTGCTGACAGAGGCCACCCAAGGAGCCCGCGAGCAGGTCCTGGAGGCGTGGGGACCACCACCTGAAGGAGGGCACAACCTCATCCCAGGAGAGTGGGTGTGGATCAGGAAATTTCCTTCACAGGTTCTCCAGCCCAGGTGGGACGGGCCCTACCAGATCCTGTTGACAACCGAGTCTGCAGTTCAAGTGGAAGGAAAAGATCACTGGATCCAGGCGTCACACTGCCGACGAGCCTCATCCCCAGTTGCAGACTCAGAATGAAATCATTTCTGTTAATAACGATAATTGTTGCTGTAGGACTATGTTCCGCAGGGATTAATGATCATCTCTCCCACAAAGGAGAACATGGAATTAATTCCTTTTTAGGCCTCTCCTATCTGACAGCTAAGAAAACCAACCAAAGTGCCTGCTGGGTGTGTGCCGCATTACCCAAATATGTACAGGGAGGACTTCCTATGGGGGCCATTCCTTGGCGTCTCGAGGAAGTCATAGCCATGATCATTTGGAGGGATAATTTAGGAGATTTTAATATGACAAACTATGGGGGTTGCCATAACACGACTTTAACCTGCACAACATTACAATATCTACAGGATCGAGGCTTAGAGCCCACGAGTTTCACAGGCTCTTACGCTCCTAAATATAACAGAAGCCATACACCACCATACCTGACTCTAAATAAGGAACGTGAGGGAAACATATGTTTTCAGAACGCTAATGGTCTGCACTTGGTTGGATGGAGTCGTTGCAACCTTAGCATTGCTGCAAATATATCCACTTCTACCTTCCAAATTCCAGGATGGGATCGGCACACCCCACAATTCGGTATAAGCTTCTTATTTTCAGAGGCATGGGGAGCGCCAAACGGAACATATTTCATTTGTGGAAAACGAACCTACCCATGGTTGCCAGCCCAGTGGTCTGGCTCATGTTATTTAGGATATGTGGTTCCTCATATCCGTGTTCAAACCCACAGCCCCTTCGGACCTAACCACAGACCACAAAGAAAATTGGCTGATTGGGAATATTATTTAGGTATAATATTTCCACAAGCCGGCATGAACTTTCGAGAGTTGAGAGTTAATTCAAATGGCCTCGACATTAGAAGAATTAGCAAATTCTACCTCATCTAGTCTGAAGGCTGTTAATGATGAGATGGTAGCCCTCAGAACAGTGGCCATGTAGAACCGACTAGCTTTAGATTATGTACTGGCGGCCCAAGGAGGAACTTGTGCAGTAATTGGCACTGAATGCTGCACATATATTCCTGATAATTCTGAGCACATCTCAGATCTGGCCCAACACATTTACAATGAGGGACAGAAATATCAGGACTATTATACTGAAAATTGGGGAATTGGGTCTTGGGTAAAGTCTGTGTTTGGGGCCTGGGGTGGAACCTTTTAACAGTGTTTATGTGTAGGAATAGTATTGTTTATATGTATTATTGTAATCATCACATGCACAAAAACATGTATCACATCTTGCTATAACCGTGGAACGTACAATGTCATGGCAATACATACCTGTTCGCCAAGAAAGGAAAGATCTGCCCTGACATTGTATGTATAAAAATAGGCTACACTGACGTATGCCATATTTTATAAGGGGGGAATGAAGAAAGATGTGAAGACGGGGGTTTGAATTTAATCCTTTCTGTAGGGGGTTTAGACTTCTAAGTCACAAGCTGGGGTTTATGGCAGGAAAGAGGGTTAACTGATAAAGATTGCAGATGCAAGCTAGGAACCCCCCTGGGTGTAATGTTAAACTGACCATTTGTCCAGAACATCGTAAACTGGCCAAATACCATTAACCCCCCTCTTTACCATCAGACCGAGTGACGTCAGAAACGGAGAAGAAAACACTATATAACCCAAAAGTTTGTAACTGTACGGGGAACAATACTTCGGTTTTGTTGTTTCTTGCGGGAAACAAGACTTCGGCTTTATTGTTCCTTGCATGCAATAAACTCATCTGTTTTACTTCATCTCGGGATCAAGAACCTTATTTCTTCTGTTACAACACAACTATTAATTGATGTTAAATCACTACAAGATTTATCTTTCTACAATAACAGCAAGTGGTGTTCTTACTATGTATTCTATGAAAAGGATAAAATGTTATAACTTTTTATGAAGTACAGAATATATGCTTAATAATTTTAGAAGCACGTTAAAACCAGAATCCACTGCAAGTTACCAAGTTAAAGACTTTAATGCATAAAATATTTTAGCATAATTAAATTATTTATGATGAATGTGAAGGTTGTGTACTTTTGTCCAACTGAGCAATCTTGCTTTTATAAAATATACCAACTTTTTAATGTTTAATGATTAACATGCTGTAATACACAGTTTAAAATTATTAAAAGTCTAAAGTCTAAAGTCTAAAGATACAACTTAAATTCCTAATTGGAAAAAGCCAGCAACCAGGATTTAAAACCAGGCGTTTTCTGGTGATAGCTCAAATGCTATACATGAGACATTAAGCTTTATTAGCTCCACCTGGCAGTTTTACAAGGTGCTTCAGGATACTATTATCTTATTTCAATTTACATGCGGTATGATGTGGTATATTGCGCCACATCCGCCGCGTTTTAACGCAGCGTACCTTGCCCATTTTGAATGGCTGGATCTGTAAGTCTCAAAAACAATATTATTTACACTCATTGTTAATGACAATAAATACTTATCCTGCATTTCCTCATGACATAAAAGTTACGTTTATGAAAAGACACTAACTGTTCTTATAACCATATTATTCTTACCATATTCTTTCATGAGAAATAAGTGGGTCCTTATAACGGCAACCAATAAATGTTGATTTTTGAAAGTTAAAGAAATTATAAAAAGAAATATTTGTATTAGCAAAACTAAAAACATTTCATAAATCGTATAAGTAGTAGTAAAGTTTTAAAATCCTCTGGCCTGCAAAAGAGTAAGCAGAGGTTCATTCATTTCTGAAAGAAAATCTGCTTCAAGAAAAAAAATTGCTGTCACACTACCTTTTGAGTACACTGCAGATTCCAGCAAAGTATACCTAAAAAACACAAAGATCCCCAAGCAAAAAATAATAAATAATGATTTGTTCATCAGTTGCTAGTGATGGGAAAAATGGTTCAAATTTATCATTAAAAAACAGATTCAAATCTCAAGAATCAACCTAAATTCTCAATTGTCAAAATAACTTCAATATTTTTTTTCAGAAGATGAAAACTCCCAAGAATGAAAACAGGGTAGGTATTTTAAGTGGCATTCAATAGCCCAGACAAGTTCATTGGGGCTTTTCAATGCTTTCTTATGCTCTCTAGCTTTTTCAGATAATCTATCCTGCCAGTGGTTGCTACAGCTCATTGAACATAAGTGACTTGGGAAATCTTATGAGGCACCCTCTTACTTCCTTGTACTAGGTAAACTAAATCAGAATTTCAGTTCCATCTCATGGGTTAGGTTAAAAAAAAATATATATTTAAAATTTTACTTTTGATTAGAGCCAAGAAAAAGCAGACATTTTAACCAAGTAATACATAACATGTTCTGCATTGAGATCACAATAAATAAATTCAATGGTTATAGCTATGATTATGCTTAAATCACATTTCCATGGAACCTTATGTTTGCCCATTTTGATTGTCTACCATTTTAACTAGTGTTACATAAGATTCTGGAATTGCATGGTGTGTAATATCCTTTTAGAAAATCCTTTCCACTTTTTATTGCAGATACTAAACCATCATATATTTTTAACTTTCGTGTTTAAATGCATTGTAGGGAAGCTTAAATTAATCTTAAGCAAGGGTTAGTTTTTTATAAAAGCAATGCAATTTTAGGACTAGGCAATGAAAACATAATTTTCAATGCATGAGCTCTCCAAATCATTGATTTGGTCACATGCTAGTGCTGTTAAATACAATTTTCCAAATTCTTATCAGATAGCCCATCCACGTGATTTATGAAAAATATAAAAAAATCTGAAACATAATGAATTGCGATCAACAACTTAAACAGTGAAACAAACACCAAAGTGAAGTTCATAAGCCAAATGATTCATAAAAGTGAACTGAGTTCACAATTCAGAGTTCAAACACATGAATATTGAATATGCTAAAAATAAGATCTTAATACTGTAAGTGCTGGAAACCCTTTACTGTCTATAAATATATACAGTATAAAATAAAAGAGGTAAGTTCTGTTAAACCCAGTGTTGAGATACACTAATGTGTTATGAATAGTTAATAGGAAAGTTATGTTTTCAATTCCTATTATGTTAATATTACTGTATTGTGAAAACCAAAATGAAGAAAATGTCAGAATGTAATTTAACCTGCAGATAACCCTGTATGCTAAAACAAACAAAAAATCTGAAATCAATTTGATTTCTATCAACTCCAGACATTTGATTTTAAAATGATTTGATTTGTTACTTTTTTCAAGCATAGAATATAGAATTGACCCTATCTTGAAAGCCTGTCACTGTAGTAGGATAAATAGGAAATCAAATTAGCTTTAACAGGGTTCTAACATCCAAATCATTCATATCAATGTTATATTGACTTGGTAGAAACATGACACAGTTAAACTGCAGAAAAAACAGTTAGCAATGGGGGCATTTCTTTAATATGTTATGCCACTACAATTTTAAAATAATATATTATGCTTAATGAACTGTTAGGGAACCCTGTGGACACACCGCAAGAAATGAATGTGTGTAAATGAGCCATTACATTCTATATAGTTAGTGCAGAAACCTTTTACATATGGAGCTGAAAAGCTTTATTTTTAATGGTATGCTACTGTACTACATTCCATCTGTGCATGAGTGCCCACTATATAATTGTAGAATTAGAGAGAAAAGTTTCCTTTTGTTGGCTGATGCAGAAGTGCAGATTTTACTGAGCCTAGTATTATCACAAGGCATTACATGCAAAAATAGAAGCTAAAACACAAAAAAATATTCAAACACAGACATTCAGTACAGCAAATATACATATCTTCTGCACTTTTGTAACTATATTTGTGGCCATAGAGAAACATTAACGAATAATGTGTTTCCTTAAAGGAGTCTAGTGGTGTGTGAATAGGAATAATTTTGTGGGTTGCAATACTAAGAAGCAGTAATGCACCAGACCTGAATGCAAGATACACTTAGTGTGTCAAAGTATTGATTGTGGTATTGACAGCTTTCTCGACAAAACCAATTTAGGAAAAGAAGCATTATGAGAAAACCATTTTGCAATATGCAGCAGCACAAGCTGATCCAAACCCAAAGAACAAAATGATCCAAACAATTCTTAATTTATAAACTATGCAAATAAGATTTTACGTAACAAGATTCTCCTATTTTTATAGAAAACTATACCTCACAACTTTTCATTCTATTCCAAAGTCAATTCCCATTCATTTATTTTATTATAAGTCTGTGTTAGTAAAATAATGGTCTCCAGGATTATTCTATTTAAACATGGTGAAAAGGCAAGTTTTTATTTAAATTAAAACTTAACACATGTGCAATAACTGTCTTCAAACAATAAGAAACTATTTTTACCTCCTAATCCAGGTCTAAGGCGATTATCATAGCCATCCAGTAGTCTGTCAAGAATTCTTGTGAAGAGAGTAATATTATTTTTGAATGCATCTGTTGTTGGGTCAGCCCCTAACGATCTAAACAAAAAAATACATATGTTAATATGTGTATTTTATGAAAGCACATCAAATTTAAGAATCTAATCTTACAATCTTTTCCTGGTCTCCTTTTCTAAGTAAACATATATAAATGCACATACAAACATATTAGCATATACTGTAGATATATTTATTATTACATTATTTGAACCCACACACAGAAAATAAAATGTGGGAGGTGGCAATCTTTCACATTACAATGAAATAACACATACATTAAACCCATTTAAATACATGTAATCAAAATAATTTAGTCAATTTAATTTACTTACTCTCCTTTAGTTTGTTTTACTGTATTTTAAACCCAAATCATTGTGTTTTTAACTTTCATTTTATTCTAAGTGTTGAGCAATCTAGTACATATTATTTTAAGCTGTCTTTTCTGAACATTGTTTATATATTTGCTTGGTTTATTATACATGAAGCATCATAACATCTTTACTACAAGCCTTATACAGACTTGACTTGCTCTGTCATTATTTCCTTTTTGTCTTGCAAAATTCCATGCTGACTTGAATATATTCTATTAATATATGCTATATTCTTTTTTACTTTTGTTGTTGGTCAGTGAAAAGTCTTTATTTCTTTATTAAATTTTCCACACTTGTGATTACCTCTGATTTTTCCTCAACATAGAAATGTATTATTTTCTTTCCTGCTTAAAAATAGTTAATCCCATACTTATTTAATTTCTTGAGCACTCAAAACATGATGAACTGAATCCATCAAATCAAACTGCAAATTGAGTCTGCATAATAATATATGCAGATAAAACATTCACAATGTATTTATAACATTCTCCTCTTAGAAAAGGGTGATCTGTTGACAATCCTTTCAAAGTCCAATCAGTTAGATACTTTAGAAATTGCATTTCTCTTCAAACAGCATTATTTTTATGTTTTTACGTGTTTTATACATTTGGGATAAAAAGCTCTTGCACTTCACATTTTGGAACAAATTAACTGAGAATGTCAGAACAAAGCACACGGTCCAGTGCTGAAAACATATGCAAACTTAAGACACTATATGTGTTTTTCTTCATTTCCAAAATCTCCATTTTGAATATTAAAGCTCTTATTCTAAATATTATTTCAGGGTAGACAATATAAATTGCACATGAGCAAGTTATTATTCTGCATATCAGTCTGCAAAGTATAGAGACTTATGACTTATGATTTTGTTTAACCACCTTTCTACACAACTGAAAATTTCATAGGCAGCATGTTTATATCTGGCTTAGTCCTCAGATGTTTAATATTATAGTTCTTGACCACCTCTTGTTTATTCTCGTTACATTTAAAATGTATATAGTTATATCTGAATATTAGCAATAGATGATCCCGTTTAACACTTTATAAATTAAAAATGTGTCATATTGGCCCTGTTTTCTGAATGTAATAGCAAATGCAAATACATGTTTGATGTTTCCTATTCACCCATTAAAAATTAATAACCACGCAAGTTTGAGTACACTAGCATTTTTTTTTACTTATAGTGAGGGAACTATTGACATTTGTATGGTAGCATATCTGTTAGATAAAAAAAAGATAAAGGTTGTATTCATTTCAAAATAGCATGTATTGTCTTACTGGAAGAAATATGGATTCAGAGTGAAACGTACGTAACATAATAACAATAAAAACAAGTGACATTTAAAATCGAATTAGTCATCTGGAATAAAGCCCAAAGTCGAAGCCATGTAAAAAAACGGCTCCATTTTGATTGATTTATAAACTATATTGTCACATCACACACTATTTATGATAGTTCCAAAATGCAGTCCTTTAGTCAAAGCGGTCTATTATGTTTTGTCAGTTCACACCCTGTCGTGAATTGCTCATTGTAAAGCCGATGTGTCCTACTGTGCATTACTTAATCATTAAAAACTGTTCCTCAGAATCTCCGAGGCAGCAGTGCCAACTCTGTGAAGTTGAGTACTATCTCCACCTAGAGGAGCAGAGCCTGAACATCAACTGTGATTTGGCTATTTGACAGAATGGATCAACTATCGTGCTTCTACTGTATTTTAACAATTTTATCGATTCTTTTAGACATGCGAAAGGGTCACCATACCAAGTTACACTGCTTGACATTACACGAATAACGTCATAAGATTAAAAAAAACATATTTCCACCCCACTTTGAATCCTTGTCTCTAATTTCGATTTACATTTTGGATTAAAAAAAACTTACCTCGCGTGCCACAATATCATCAAAGAACAGCAGATGAATAAATACTGAAAACTGTGCACCCTCTCCCTCATAGCTGATATTTACACCTACACAAAAGGGGGAAGAATGATGGTATTAAAACCGGAGTTGGGCAAGACATGATTAAACTGTACATAAAATACTAAAATAATGATAACTTTAAACAAGTGTTATGAATATACAGCGTACCAATAAGGCAAATATAAGTACAAATATTTACTAATACGAAACTGTAGTTCTTTTTCCAATTAGATGAAAAATGTATATATCCATTTATTTTCACTATATAGATTTTTAATTTGATGATTTTTTATTGTGTGTAGCGATATATACTAAGAATACTCAATTAGCATACATTAAAAACAATCACGTCTCTATGTGACGATAATCTCTTCTGGTTATTCATGTCTGATTAGTCAACAGTACGAATTACATTAGGTAACTTTAGATGCGAATCTTCTAACAGTAATATTAAAATGCACAAATAACATAATAAAAGCAAAAATTATTATATACTTTAATTAACTCAAATTGTTGCTTGCAAAACCCCACATTTATTGTTATATGATAGAGAGCCAGAAGTGTTACATTGACTGCACTTGCTTTACTGTAAATGACAAAGGTTATTCAGTACTGAAATGTAAAGTCGAGTTTTATTTCTAATTGATAAGTCGTTTAAAAGAAGAAGCTTACCTGGAAGGAGGGATGTCTTTCTTTATACTGATCCTGTGGAAGATGGGAAAGTTGTGCCTAAGAGTACAGTGCTGCAGTAAGATTCCGTTCAGTGTGATTTAGGCAAGACCCTGGGAGCGCGCAAAGAAAACGAGGGCGAGCCTGAATAAATTCCAAAGACCAAGGAATCACTTGGACTGCCAATAGTTTGTGTACATCCCAGAGCCTGTCACCCACACTGCCCCGATCTTCCGTTAGATAGCTCTGGATTTTAGTTATTTTCACCTGCTGACATTCGGTTCCTAATTCTCTGCGGTGTGAGCCGAGGAAACAAAACTACAAAGAAATAGGAGGAGCATCACTGGGTCTTAAAGCCTGCCAAGTTTAGAACTTAAGTAACTACCGCTTGAGAATTATGTGTATAAACGCATATTTATGTGCACTTAATAGCAGTAAAGATGATAGTGCTATTTATTACATTAATACTTCTCGTACCCAGAATTTATATAATAAAAGGCCATCAAGGTTGCACTGTATGCTTGCGTAATGAGATGTTAACTTCTGTGTACCAGGCCAAGTACAGCACATACTGCCGCTGTAAACGCAAAATAAATCACGTTTTAATTCCACCTAAAGCCATTCTCATGTTGTGTGTAGGTGTATTGAATCATATCAATATTTAAGCCAAAAGACTAGAGTTAAAATTCGCCTCATTAAAATACACGAACAAGCAGAGAAAATGAGAATATAAACATTATTACAATTCCAATAAGGGGGAGAGGGAACATTAAGCACACTGAAAACCAAATAAAGGGCAGTGACGTTTAAGTTGTTACTATTGACATACCGGCTCGTATAGATCGATGTAATTCTCTCCTGCACATCACTTTGTCGAAGACAATAGAAATGCTTCTGAAACAAATCAACCTTTGACGTGAAATCAACCTGCAAACCCTTAACATGGCTTTTATATGATAATAAATGTAGTACACAAGGTGTTGTTACGCTTTCTAGTCTTATAATAATGTTGACAATGTAAGTTAACTATTGTGCCTGTGGTAGAACAGTCTGCACTATAAATAATTGAATGCAAGCTTTCGTTCACCGCAAGTAGAGATGTGATTCATTAATATGCATTATTTGCCATTGGCGCAAGTCTAATTGAAATTCTCAAAGATGAGATATCTTGTCCCCAACAGTCCTCAGGAAAAAATACACAAACTAAAACAAGACGTGAGATGCGATTAAAATATGGTTGATAGCTTTTTATGACCCACCATCAATTCTTCTGTCTAGAAATATTCATGTGTGTGCGTGCGCGCGAGCGTGTCTATGTGATTCATCACTATTGGAAAGCAGTAGCATGTGTTCTATTTCTGTGGTTGCTTGCTGTTTAAACCCTGCACTATTGCTCGCTCTTACTGCAGAAGGCGAATCGCTCGTCAACGTGACTGACAAATCAGATAAATGTGAAAGGAAAATAGCTACAAATAATTGTTTTAACTGCCAATACGTAAGGCAGATAAACATATATACGAACAATAAAATAAAAAATTACAAAAAACACTTCTCTTTTGTTATATAAACGTAATATGTATTCTTATAAAAGGAACAATTACACAAAAGGAAAATACATTTTTTTAAAACTGATAATCTCTTTATAACAGTATTGGCGATTTCTAACACGAACACACATGGGATGTAAGAATCTCAGAATAATTGTGCACATTCGACATGTTACCAAGTTAATATTAAGTCCTTGTTACTGAAAGGCGGCTTCTAACATCTCGCTTTAAGCAGTATCGAACATACAGTGGCTGCATGCTGACGAATAGTACGTGTAAAACATGAAGAACAGTGACAGCTCATTTTGTGGAGGTTTATTTTTATTAAAAAAATAAATCTTTAAAATTTGCGTGTATATTACTATTTACGAGTTATTATTACGGTTACTAAATGCCTACACAACAAAGCAGCTATGCAGCACAAAAGAGCGAACTAGAGAAGCTTAAATATAGAAATATGTTAGGCCTTTCGAGTTAATGTACAGACTAATGTAAATACAATATTTGAGACTAACACTTCCTGTCTTAATAGAGAAAATAGCGGTTGTCCATTAGTTTATTTACTCTCTGATAATGCAATTTATTCGTTTTTTGTATTCCACTCAGATAATGGCAAAAGAATCGCAACTTATGCTGGGGGAACCATTTCAAATATCCGAGGGAGACTATTGGTATAAATTAACATTACATTTTCTGTTCTCCAGTATGTCAGCATTCAAACAGAATTCTCAAAGGTTAAATTAAATGCCTGTTATGTCCCTTTTCTGTCAGAGCCAATCTAACAAAAAGATTGGCTTTGACATTTTTGGCATTTGTAAGGTATATACATTTGGATTAGAAAACCAACATGAATGAATGATAATTTAAAACCCAAACTCCCCAACAGTCATTTCCAAGGGGAATGTATGTGCCCTTAATATCTTCTTATTTTGGAAAGTATAGACAGTATATGCCTGCTTTAAGACTTAGAGTAACCACTTGTGCATCAAGTCTGCAACTACAGATATTTTAGATGGTTTACTTAAAAAACACACTAGAAAAAAAAACATTTAATTTTCTTTCTTCAAAAATTTAAAAAATGTTCACATCTTTACTTCCGGTGAACGAAATCAATTATTTATATTAGTACTGTACATATAGGAACCCATTTTTTCCCAGACCTTATCTGGTATATCTACTACTTTGGATAAAGATCTGAGACTGAAATATCAAAAACAAAAAATCTTCATCAGGTTTTCTAAACCCAGGTCCTGACATGGATTTCATAGACTTCCAATTAAATAAATTAAAGATTAAAATAATAATAATAGTTATTATTATTATTATTATTATTATTATTATTATTATTATTATTATTATTGACATTCAGACAGACAAAGCTTTCACTAGACACTCATGAACCTCCCCTAAATCTCTAAATAGAGGTGAAAATAACTGACAGTTAATGTCACCTATCTGTCACGATCAGTTCTTTCCAGACCCTATGCGGACGACACAATCCGGGGTAGAGTGAGGAAACACTAGGAAAAAGTCATGCAGGATACGGGAATAAAAACAGGGGGGCGTGTACAAGGAGTGCTGGTGGTCAGGGAAGCTGCTGTAGCGAGGCAAACAAATCCAGGGACGAGTCCAAAGAGATATCCATCCAGGGGATCCATCCAGGAGATTAAAAATGAGAACTGGGTCGGGACCAGCGGGGGGAATGGGAACAGGAACAGAAAGTTAAAAACTTAACAGAGCCAGACGCATCCAGGACATGGGCTCGCATGATGCGGAAACCAATGCAGAGCCCTGTTTAGTGTCATCGACTGGCTTTTAAGGGGGAACTGAAAAGTAGCTGGAATAAGGAACAGGCGCTGGGAATGAGGCAAAACAAGGAGCAGCCCTTAAGGGGAAGAGACTACAATTGTGACACTATCACAGCAGCAAAAAGCAAAATGCTCACAGTTTAAATTTAGTATGAAGACCATTGTTTCTCTTGTCCTGTTTTGATTTCTTGGTGGATTATTCTTTGTTTGGTTTCAATATTTTGGAAATTTCTTTATAACTTTACAATAAGGATGTTGGGATCCTATTGTTTTGGTAAGATTTCTTTTGCAATTGTATTTTTCTGTAAAAATGGCAATTAGCATTATGTGGGCTTTGAGTACAGCATGTTTTTATTCTGAATTCATCAGGAAAATGATCTTAGATAAGAAGGTAAAATGATTGGGTTGCTTAATTAGGATATGTAATACACTGTTTTAAAAGAGTGTTATTTTGTTTCTCATGATATATAGTTTATGGTGGTGTGTTTTGATTTGGCTGTTCAAAGCTATTAAAAACTAAAAAAAAAACAGGTAAGGCTGTTGTTTTTATTGTGGTCTATTGCATTATTGTGGTCAGTCCTGTGTCATTAATATGTTCGTTTTTTTTAATACATGGTTTCCCTGGTATAGAAACAAATTTAATTGTTGGATGTGGAGGATATTGGAGATTACATGCGGGTGCAATGCTTTGTGAAACACTTAAAAAAATATTGTTGTTTATCATGATGCAAGTTCAGTGTGAAGGTGTTGTAACCACACTGAAACTATATTATACAGATGCAGGTGTCTGTGAGTTTGACTAAGAGATTAACAAAACAACAGGAATGTTTACAAATGAGGGGAGATAATTCAATGTTTTTTGTTTCAATTATATGATTGACCTGAGGGACTAACTACAACCTGAATAATTTGATCCAGACTCCCACCAACTTTTTTACAAAGAATACAATACAGGAATACAATGCCCCATTTCTGTAAACCTAAATGGACTTGCTCCTTTTTTGACTTGGGGCCTGTGGTCCATGTTTCACTGTTGATGCTGAAGTTTTTTATTGACTCTGTAATACTGTACCTTTAAGGATTTTAAATAATTGAATCACCCCCCATTGTCCTCTTTTCTTTTTAATAGAAAATGCCTTCAGTTGTTTTAACTTGTTATTTAGACATTCTATTAAGTACATGAATATAGCTGATTGCTCCTATTTAGACCAATTCAAGAGCAGCAAGGCCTTTTTGTGAAATGTCCCTTATATACAATATTTTAATGATGTGTTGGGGACTCAGGCAGTTTCAACAAAGTGACAGAGTGTTGTGGAATATGAAGAGTGGTGTCTGTCTACAATATTCTGAATGATGTGTTGGGCACTCAGGCAATTTCAACAAAGTGACAGTGTGTTGTGCAATATAGAGTGGTTTCTGCACTAAAACTTCTCCCAGACATACATTAGTGAATACCATCAAACAGAGACTTCATGAAATAGCTGTTAATATTCTAATTTATAATTCTATCCACTGTGTTTATAGCTTCTCTTCTCTGTAGCAAAGTACCACGATTTAAACATTTCTTGCAGTTTTTCTAATGTGATAGGTGTTCTGAACTGCACAGACATCTTCATTAAAGTCCCCATAGGGCCAAACAAGGATGATTTTGTTAACATAAAATCAATTTAGAGCATCAAAGTAAAGGTAAAAACAAAATTCTTAATGGCCTCTAGTTTAGTTTTAACTACCATCCTCTCTAAAGCTGTCCTTTAATATGATTATGTTTTTTGAAAATTCAACAATGCTTTCTTCCCTAGGAGGCTGGATGACCAATAATCCATGTATATTTATATGGGATTAAGACATTTTTTATTAAATAAATCATCTTTTAGAGGTAAACATTTGTTTTTTAATGGTGGTTACAGGAGCCATGTTTTTGTTCCCATACAAAAATGCATCCAAGTCAAAATGAGTTGAGCAAGCTTTGCCATATTAAATATTTCTACACATCTAGTGCTGCTGTCCTTAAATTTAGGCAAAATTCCCTCCGTGAGCAGTACCTGAGTATTTTCCTAAGTAAGTAAGCAATTCTGTGTTTGAAGTTATTCCATATTTTCTGCTTTTCTGCTATATCTATGTATATTTTCTGGTATATCCCTTTTTGTAACTTGTCTTTTAAAATGCAGTGGTGCTCACGTTAGATTGGTTGGTCAGATTTGGGAAATTCCAATCTCAAAGGTGGTCACATTATCTGGTCTCCACTCAAATTGACCTTTTATCTAGATACACTATTACAGAATTGGGGGATACTAATCTAGTCAGACACCCCAGGTGTGCAAAACCATAAAACAGGTCATTCTCCTGGCATCATTGGATTCTGTTGCAACTTGACATTGTTGCACATGGGGTTAGAGAAAGGTATACTAAACATAGTGTGCATGTCAGAGGGGAGGACTGTAGGTTCAGACAAGATAATAGCTGTTGTCTGAACTACTGTACATTCCCCAGGGAGCTGTGGGAAAAGATCTGCTATCTTCGGTTACCTGACCAATTGGTGGAAGTCATGACAGTTTAAAAACCTGGATGCTTTAGCCTCCAGGATCAGTTAACATCTGGTGTCTAAAGACAGAGGGTAGATCCTCTTATATGGAATCTGCACAAGAGGGAGAGAGGGAAGGAAGAGTGGTATAGGCTCCTACAATAAGGGACTTAAACATAAACTGCCAGGACAGCGCTTTCTATTTTCTATATCAAAACAAAGTAATCAGACACCTCTTCTTCATTATTTGTGGGTCATCTCTTTTCTGTTCTATCTCTCAACCATCAGCTGTTTCAAAGTCAGTTCGGGTTACTCATATCTTTTCTCTATTAGCTTCATTTACTCCACCTTGGAGTCAGTGAATCTTCTTACAAACGCCCTGATGCTCAGCTTCCTCAGGCCTTTCCCAACTACCAAGCACACGTTCTGAAAGGAACAACCCAATTTCATATTGAAGATCAAAGCTGTCAGATATCAAATCCTTAATGTTAGACAGCTACATTCTTTCACAGAGTGATTTTGCAGAGGGAAGGAATGCAATACCGAAAGGCAAAATTAACATGTTTTCTTTGCAATCTGTTCTATTTTAGAATATTCTAAAGAGTTCCGCATATTAGCATCCGTAACTTCCTGGCCCTTATTTTTCAATTTCATCGGGGACTTTCAGAGGAAGTAAAGGACCACCTTACACTATTCCCCCTAACTGGAAAAACCCTCCCGGATGTTATCTCCCAGACAGTAGAACTGGATAGCAGAATCCAGGAACGAAAATATGAGTGATCTCTTTCACCCACACCTTTACCTTCACAGCCACCATCCATTAAAGCATCTGCTTCTGAACAACCTATGGAAATTGTGCATGTTAGTTTAACTCCAGGAAAGAAAGGGACGCTGCCTTTACTGCGGGCTCCTAGGACATCTGAGAGCTCAGAAATGTATCATCAATTGTATTGTTAAGCGCCTTGGGGCAAGCTTGTTGTGAAAGGCGCTAAATCAAAAATAAATTGAATTGAATACATGACGTTGTTTGCAATGCTCACAAACTGGCAATGAATCCACAGTGAGTAAGAAAACTCTTCTTGTAAAATCTTCTGCCAGACTATTTTTTACAGCAGCTTTGTATTGGAACAACACCCATCTATCTATTTTTGATTTTATTGACTCTGGTGTGGCTGGTAACTTCTTAGACTCTTCTATTGCGAAAGCCTGGAATATACTTGACCCTCCAGTTCGTGTACAAATTTTAAATGGTTCACCTGTGTCACCTGGATTGGTCAAATGGCAAACGATTTTATTAACACGACAGATTTGCGCCACCTACCATGAAGCAATATAGTTTTTCATCTTGAAACACCCACCCACCCTCTGGTACTAGGATACCCATGGTTACAGAAGCATGATACACATATTTCATGGAGCCAGAATTAATGTCTTGCTCGGGGATATCAATGTCAACCTTTGAAAGTAGCCACAGCTCAGTTACAACAGTATGAATTTTCTGAGATGCCTCCACCATATGCAGATCTAGCAGAGACATGCGGTGAACGGAAGGCCTTATCTCTTCCACCACATCACCTGTACAATTGCACTTTTGACTTACTAACGGGCACATTACCACCTCGGGGAAGCGTTTATTATTTCTTGAATACAGAGTCTGAGGCTTTAGAGAAGTACATTCAAGAATCCCTGAATGCAGGAATAATTCGACCATCTACATCCCCGGCATGTGTGGGGTTCTGTTTTGTAGAATAAAGGACAGGGGCCTTCCACTATGTATAGACTATCATGGACTAAACACAATAACAGTTGTGTTGTAATTGGTCTTATCAGCAACAATGATGAAACTGCCTACAGGAGCGAGGTAGCAGAGCTATTGGAGTGATGCAACAACAACCTCACACTGGCAAAACATTGTTTAAACATTAGCAAAACAAAAGAGATTCACGGGGCTCCAGTCAAAACTGTCAGCACCTTCAGGTTCCTCTGCCTCCAGATCACTGCAAGGCTAAGCTGGTCAGAGAACATTGCTGCCATCCTCAATAAAGCCCACTAGCTCTTTCACTTTCTGAAACAGTTAAGGAAGTGGGGGATGAGCAAGACAACACTCACCAACTTTTTCAGTAATACAATTGAGAGAGCTCTGATTATGGTATTATGGTGTGGTATGGTGGAGCCACAGTACAGGACAGAAAAGCAATACAGAAGGTTGTGAGGTCCATGCAGAAAATCACTGGGATCAAGCTACACTCCATCTCCCGGATATATCTTGACCCCTGCCACAACCGGGCTTGATCTATACTTCAGGATCCAATTCACCTTGGGTTCTGGTAGGAGGTATCGCAGTATCAGAACACTGACTAATAGATTCACAAACAGTTTCTTCCCCCAAGCAGTCCACATCTTAAACAGCTCAAATTAGCACCAGCACATATTAGCACCTGCAGTTTAAGGTACTGCACTGTTTACACTATGTCCTGTCTTGGCTGTATCATAATGTCTGTTGTCTGAATTTATTGAATTTATTTTGAATGTTGAATCGTGAATTGCTATCCATTACCACTGATACAAGCAGCTTTAGAATCTGTACATGGATCTACCATTTTTACCAAAATAGATCTACAAGGGGCATAGAACCTCATTCGTATAAAAGAGGGGGATAAGTGGAATACAGCTTTTATAACTATCCATGGACATTATGAATATTTAGTCATGCCCTTTGGCCTAGTGAATGCTCCAGCTGTTTTTCAAGCTTTTATTAATGACATCTTCAGAGACATTATACAAAGATTTGTTTTAGCTTACCTCGACGACACTTAAATTTATTCCAACAATCCGCAGGACCATGTTCTCCATGTCAGGAAGGTTTTATCACGCTTTATTGAATGTAAACTTTATGCCAAATTGTAGAAGTGCACCTTCCACGTCAAAAAGATACACTTTTTAGGGTACATCCTTTCCCCCCACCGGTGTTGAGATGGATCCCAGTAAAATTTCGGCCATCAAAGATTGGCTTACTCACAAAAAACTGAAACAAATTCAGAGTTTTCTTGGTTTCACCAATTTCTGCAGATGATTCGTCCCCAATTTTAGCTCAGTAGTGGCTAAAAGCTCAGTAGTGGCCCATCACAGCCCTAACTCGTAAAGGTTAGCCTCAGGTTAGCCTGACATTCCTGGGTCTTAAGGTGATATATTGTCCTGATTGTGGTGATTGACATAACCATACATAATCATGTTGAACTGTATGGTTATTCTACCAGCTTTCCTATATTAAATTGAGAACACAATGTAGTTACCAGTTCTGATAGTAAGTGCTCACAAACTTGCAAATAAGCAAGCATTCAAACAGACCATCAGTCTTAAGGTGGTAAAATGAGGTCCGGAAAAATGTGTATTTTGCATGATGAAAATGTTTGTTAAAGAACTGTTTCATTTAAGTCAGTGATGATGAAATGCTGGTGAATAATAATAAAGAAGACTAAATGGCCTTGTACTTATGTTTTAATTAAATAAGATGAGACAAAATCATTTGTCTGACTAAAATTCAGATGAAAAAGGATTTTGTCTCATGAAGTTTAACGTTCATACATTTACTTTCTGTCTGGCAAAAATACCCAGTCACAGGAATATGTGCTGACAGTAACAGGTATAATCTGCAGATTGCAAGGTGACACATAGAGCTACAATTGTGTGATAATTTGTGAGTACTGATTGTTCTGTTGGTTTCCTTTTTCTCTTTTTCTCTTTCATTTTGTATCAGTTCTTAATTTCTAATTATATTTTTTCACACCTCACATCATGAACCCATATTCTGCTTTTATACAGATGCAGCCACTCAGATTGCATGTTAGAACTTGTTGCCACTTTAGAACTCAATGCTACGTCAGACATGTTGTGGTACATTGCAGTGTAATTTGCCTGTGTCATTCACTGGCCAAAGGCAATCGATAGGTGTCACTTTTGGTGCATTAGATGCTTGTGAAACCGTAGCTTCATTCAATCTCTTTCCTTACTTCTTTAAATCCATTTAATATGGAATATTAATTTGGAATTATGTAACTAAAGGGAAATTGTGGTAGCTGAAATAAGAAGAACATCTCTGAATGTCATAAACGTTATTAGTTTATGAAGATAAATATATTATACATAATGGTAATCTAAAAATAGGCTACCTGATGACTTGCTGTGGTAATTTTGGAAAAGATTTTGATATGCTCATTCTAACTATATAAATTGTATATACTTTATAAAATGCTATAATGTTTAAACTTCTTTTATGAAGACTTGCTGTATAAAAAGTTGTACTTTCATAAATATATTTACTGTCATGACTACCAGTCATCAGTATGGAAGCCTGTTCATGCCAGGGAGTAAAAAAAAAAACGCACTATGGTATCTCGCAATTGTGACTTAGTATCTCTGAATTGCGACTGCATATCTTAGAATTTTGACTTAAAAACTCAGAATTGCGACTTCATATCTCAGAATTGCGACTTAAAAACTCAGAATTATGACTTCTTGCAATTGCGACTGCGAAATAGCACATTTCATTGTCTGTCCTTTTGTTATTGTAATGAATTCGGGTTCTAGGGCTTGTGCCCTCGCTGCTCCCACCCTAGTTTGCGCCTCACTGAATTGGTTCGAACCCAGATTTTTACGACGTGGGTACGACGAAGGCTGATGCACTCTCCCGGCTCCATGACCCCCTGGACCTGGACCGTACACCTATACCAATCATTTTGTCCAACAGAATCCTGGTGCAAATTCAGTGCTCTATCGAGGACCAAGTCAGAGTTGCCCTGGACAGAACTATGGTCCCTCTACGCTGTCCTCCTGACAAACTTTTGACGTTTGTCCTGACGGATCAGTTGCGTTTGCGGTCTTGCAGTGGGGTCATGACTCCCGGTTAGCGGGTCATCCTGGTGTCAGACGGACTCTGGACCTTCTGACCAGGGACTTCTGGTGGCCTCCCATGCGAGCTGATGTTATATAGCGGTTGACTTCATCATCTCCCTAACAGTCAAGGTAATACGGTAATCATGGTGGTCTCCGATCGCTTCTCTAAGTCAGCTCATTTTGTTCCCCTCCTTACCTTGCCTACAGCCCAGGAAATGGCGACACTATTTGTTCATCATGTTTTCAGGATACACGGTCTGCCCAGAGATGTGGTTTCTGACAGGGGTCCCCAATTTTTCTCTGTCTTTTGGAAAGCCTTTTGTCAAGCACTTGGGACCCGTGTATCTTTAACTTCTGGATATCATACTAA
Source organism: Lepisosteus oculatus (assembly GCF_040954835.1). Taxonomy (NCBI): domain Eukaryota; kingdom Metazoa; phylum Chordata; class Actinopteri; order Semionotiformes; family Lepisosteidae; genus Lepisosteus; species Lepisosteus oculatus. The sequence goes on from NC_090696.1 coordinate 55,468,060, forward strand.
GTCTCTCTCCGTTCTTCTGTTAATTAGGATATCAGCCCATTCTCATCCCTAACACCCTTTCTGATAGGGCTTTGCCTTCAGTGCAAAAATATATTTCCAAATCGCGAAGGACCTGGAGAATGGCCAGGACAGCCCTCACTAAGTCGATTCAGCACCAGGGCAAATTTGCAAACCGGCACCGCAGACCATCCCCCCATTTTCGGAAAGGACAGTTTGTCTGGTTGTCCACACAGAACTTATTGTTACACCTGCCTCCCAAGAAGCTTGGCCCTAGATACATTGGCCCCTTCCGGATTATCTCTCAGATCACCTCACATTCACATATTGTCTCGGGCTTCCCCCCACCTTCAGAATCCACCCATACTTCCACGTCTTTCTCCTGAATCCCTTCCGGCATTTGCCTCTGACTGTTCCCCAACGTCACCCACCACCCCCACATCTTATTCAGGGCCGCCCAGCATATACGGTCCGCAAGATCCTGGACTCCAGATGGCACCGTGGTACCCTCCAGTATCTAGCTGACTGGAAGGGTTATGGAGCCGAAGACAGATCTTGGGTTCCAGAGAAGGATATTTTAGACCCCACTCTAATCAATGATTTTCATCTAGACTTTTCTGATCGGTCTTCTTGGAAGTCGGAAATTACCTGTGAGGTGAGGGGTACTGTCACGACCGCCAGTCATCAGAGATCTATCCACAAACGAGCTAACCAGTTCCAGCAATGGACTAATCAAACAAGCGCCTCTGCACATGTTAAACCATCACCGCCCGGAATACCGTTCTGCACTCATCTCTATTTACACCCTCAGAACTCTCTACTCTCTGCTCAGTATTGATTTCTCTCCTAGAGAGCTCCTACTTTGCCCCTTTTTGAAAACTCCTTTTGTACGACTGCGTTCTGCTTTTTGGACCTTTGTTCTTGACCACAAACCCATCTGTCAATTTGGATTGGACACCTGTGTTTTTGCTGCCTCTACTCTCTCTCTCATCTGAATAGGATCCTCCTATTATCTCACTTATTATGGTATATTAATATGAGATCCTGTAACTAAAAAGGAATTTTAGTAGTTGAAAGTAATTAAATAAGTTGCTCTGAAGTTTCTCTAGCACAACTTTGATGAAAAGAGTAAAAATTGAGGCACGCTTAATTAAAAAAAATATTTATTAACAATGACAGCGACACACACTACAATATACAACACACAAGTTACTCTGTGTATACAGTATGTACAAACAAGGCATTTCCAAGGCCTGATGAACTAATCATCCAGAAACCCCAGTCTCTTACCAAGCTTTTGACTCTTAAATAATGTTTACAGGGGCCAAAACAAGAAATAAATTGCCTTTTAAACTAATGTAAATGCAAGACAACTCACAGCTAAATATCTCTCTGGTATCTCAAATGCCACAAAATAAATGGGAGATTATCTCCCTATTCTAAAAATCTACCCCCAGGCAGGAAAGGCCGTCTTTAACCAAGGTATTCTTGAATTCTCATTACTCCTGAGCTGATCTTAACTGGTGTTTTTCTGGACTGTTGATTGACACTTAATTATGCATAATTTAATTAATTGAGGTAAACCAAGGTAAACTTTGTTTACTTTGATCACAGTATCTGGACCCCTATATCTTATGTCCCCTTTGCTTCGAAGCTCTAGGAAGTGGAAATACTGACACTAGTCAGTAATTACACATTATGTCTAAATTCTTACAGATCTCTGTTGTCATCTATGTCAAGAATACTTTTAGATTAATAATTTGATTAATAAGGAATATAATATGGAATCACATACCTAAAGAAATTAATAACAATATAATTATACTGTAGCTCAAACAATAGTATAAGACTTTTTTATTGATATGTGTATGCTTGTTTCACTTCTTTCTATGTGACTGCGTCTGTGGCATGATGGCTTAAGCTTGTGCCTTCTAAGCCTGTGGTCCAGCGTTCAACCCCAGCTGTTGCCATTAGGTTTCTTTTATCAAATAAACATTTCTTTGAAAAACTAAAATAGCAAATATTATAGACACTATATTGACATTTTATATATTTCTAAATTTCACAATATGTTTGAAGATAAGTCATTTATTAATAACAACAAATAATTTAAAACTGGTACTGATATTATTACTGACAATAAATATTATCGACACTATATTGAATCTGTTGGTGTTTCTAAATATCACAAAACATTCAAAGTTAAGTGATTATCATTTTTCAGGAATACTTGCGCTCATTATCACAGTAAAAGAAACTCATACTTTTCAGAATTTAATTATTTAAGTGTAGCGGCAATGCTTGTTAATAAGACAGAATTAAGCGTTGGTATGTCCTAAAGGAGGCCCCATCTCACCCTCCATCTCTGTGGTGCAGCCACAGAGAAAGAATTCATGCAGGCTGATTTAAGATGTTTTCTTTTGATAAAGAACAAGCTCCCAGACGGGGATACAATTAGCTAAGCCTGGCTATCATGATCAATGGTCATCCACGGGCGCCTATCAGTCTAGGGAGTGCCGAATGGACATCTGGACTGCATTCCTAAGTGTCAAGAGTAAGTGACTTATATCTCACCTTGACCAACCAATCAGGGACTGGCAGGGTGTGGTAATACCACGTGGGTCTCCAATGCCACCAATCAGCACACATCTGGGTCTTGATCAAAAGAGAGCGCAAGCTCAGATCGGGGCTCTCCTTGACCATTTTCGCGCATCCTCAGAGACAATCATGTGACAACTGCTGTTGTCTGCAAAGGGACTTGGACTTTGTTCTAAGCGCGAGGCCGAGGATCCCGTACGTACTCAGAATTCTACCAACATGAATGCTCCGCTTGATCAACGGCAGCCTACAGTTGGACCCTCGTCGACAACCTGAATAGCTTATTCAGAAGCAGCTCTGTACCAGGAACGAACCAGCTTCTTCCCAGGCAAAAGAGTGACTTGTGAGGACTCGCGGTCACACTCTGTGCATAAAGACTTTCTACTAGCCAGCCGGACTGCTGATAAATCCCCTCGGAGCAACCCTGCGCGCCGCAGTTAGATTGCTCCGCCCGTCCTACTCCAAGCTGCTCCTCGACTGGTTGGCTGGTAGCCAGAGGACGCCGACACAACGCCCATTTGACAACTGCTGGAACAGAGGCTGCAACAGAGCCTGTCAGCTGGTTTGGTGTTCGTGCCTGGAAATTCCAAATCCAAACACAATGGATAAGTAAACCCCATGTTCTACATTCCGTCTCGAGAATTCAATTGTACCTCAACACAAGTTGTTATCAATTTAATTCATGAGTAATGTATTTACTTCCGAGTTTAGAGTAAAAGTGGGTAATAACACTGATTAGCGATTTGGTAACCGAACGATATATATTGACATATATTCTCTGTTGTGTATCTCTTTGTGTTCGCATCTCTTCGAGATTATATACCTTGTATATTGATAACCCTCACCGTAAGGTCTGCCGCTCGTATCCAGGCAGACTAGTATATGTTTGGTGCACAGTTTATATTAATAAATGTATCTCGTGTATTGAACCCGTGTGTGTGCGTTGTTAGTTGTGCTGACGATTGATTTTCTAAAAGCCCCAATGAACAACCTCGTGATTACTGCTACAATCAATAATTGTCTCAGTAAACCCATCAAACCACTACATTTAATGGCGTCCCTGTGCGGGCAAGTTTAGAATGAAATGAGAATCAATCGCACAGAATAACTGATATTGCTGTGAGTTCAAGTTCAGCACAGCACCGCGGCTTCTATACGCGAATACCGGGTGTGTTGATAACTGCGTAAAGAAATCCCCCTGTTTTCTAGCGTTTAGTGTAACGTGTGCTGATTGGAAATCCATCTGCTCGGGTGTTTAAATTCCATACTGCATTTTGGTAAAAGGAAGAAAAGTAATACTCTTAAAGTTTCTCTGATGTAATGACAATGGCTGCTAAAATGTCTGAAGTGGAGTCGCTTATAAGTACTATTTCTAGCGACGACAATCCTGGTTACTGGAGCGGTATCGAAAAGTTGAACTTTGATGATATTGAGAAGCTGCAAGTAGATTTAGTAGCTAAGGTAGCGAACCAGCTTAACACAGGAGGGTCCGTGAACGCAGTTCAGGTCCTATCGAGTTTCGCCTTAAATCTAGCTAAACACCTGGATCTGTCTTTGTCCGAGCTGGTAAAGTTTCAAAAGCTTCAGGGAAAGCTAGAAAGATATAAGGCGGAGCGAGTTGAGTTGTTGGATATAATCAGAGAAAAGAGAGTGAAAAATTAGGAAAGTGAAGACAGACTCAGGGAAGTTTTAGGTAAATTAGATGACCTGTCTGCTAGAGAAACTGCGGCTGAGGTAGCTAGGAGAGACCTGGAAGCGAGCTTGAAAGAAAAAGAAAAAGAAATTGAGAGTTTAAATGAACTCAGCCAGGAAAGGCAAAAGGAGTTAGATGCTGCCGTACTGGAAGCAAAACAGGCTAGATCCCACTTGCATGCCAGCCCACCTAGCAGCCCGGAGCGCTCACCCAGCGCGCCGGGAGGAGGTTTCTCCCAGTCAGGGTCTGTGGTCGGATCGGCATGAGGGAGATCGCCGAGTCCTGCGTGGAGAAACCGTAAAAATTAACCTCCACTCCCTGAGGCAGTTAGCCAAAGATGTAGAAAGGTTTGACCCGTCAGTGTCAGGGAATAATGTGGAGACCTACATCGATGAGCTGAGATATACTTTGCAGTTTATGCCCGGAGCGTCCGAACAGGAAAAGGCTATGTTAGTAAGGAAAACTACCAGCCGAGCGGTCCACGAGTGGATGTCTAGCCAAGGACCGGAGGTCTGTAATAGCTTGAGGAGCTGTGTCAGGCAATGATCGGAGAATTTTCGGCTTTTATCGATCCCATATCTGCCGCGGCCACTGCGCACCATATGAAGCACGAAAAAGCTGAAGCCCCTCGCGCCTATTATGAGAGGCTTAGGCGCACTTATTTTGCAGGGCGGAATGAAGAGGGTTGCGAAGAGAATGTGAATTTCAAAGGTTTATTCATTGCTAATCTGCATCCCTTAGTCAGGAAAATGATTGTGATGCACACTGATGCAAAAGCGATGAAAATGGCTGACATTAGAAGGTTGGCTCAAAAAGCCTGGGGAGCTGAAGTCTCTGCTTACTCAGAGCGAAAACCATGCTAAAATGGCCGTGTTCGCCACTAAAGCCAGCAGGGTTGACGACTCGCCTCAGCTCGAGGGAGCTGAGGTTCCTGAGCCCGCTAAGCCCCAGCACAAAATAGGCAGGCAGGACCACACTAAGCGTCAGAGCCGCTTAGCCATGAGCGGTACGGGGAAGGCAAGGGCATAGGCAGAGCCTATCATAAGGCTGGACGAAGGGAGTCGACTGCAGTCCGCCTGGCCCTGCTTGAACAAAACCTTCCGCACCGAATGCCAGAAGCGTGAATGAGCTTAGGGGGACCACGCCCCTTCTCACTGGAGGAGGCGGGGATCCATCCCAAACCCCTCCCTCAGTCTATCTGATTGGGTGGGAGGGTTCCTGCCTGGAAGAAGGCTGAGTTGGGCGCTGACCCCGCCCCTGAAGTCAAAGAAAAGGCAGGCTTCCAACAATTCTTGGGGAATCTCAGCCAGAAAGGCAAAGCAAGGCGTATTTATATCAAGGTTTCTCTTGAAAACGTCTTAGATAGAGAAGCACTGATTAGTTTGATGTCAGCCGATCTACTCAGCGAGCTCAAACGAGTAGCGAAAGGAAAAGGCATCAGACTTAAGGTAGAACCGTGTAAGATAGATATTTCCAGCTATACCCAGGATCATGCCAGGATCACACACCGAGTATGGGTGGCACTTAGGTTCGGGCCAATGAACGTGGTGCATCCTGTTTACATCTCTAGGTTTAAAACAGAGCCACTACTCATTGGCCAGGACCTGCTTGACAGGCTGGAGCCTCTGGTGGACTGCCAGCGTGGAAAATTGTGGGCTCAGGTCAAAAACCCTAAGCCTGTTGTACAGCAAAAAGGGGGGTTCAGTGGTTATGCTGTGCTCACACAGTGCCCACTGAACACTATTGCTGAGTTGGAAGTTCCTCCTGGTTCCTCTGGACGAGAAATAAATGTCTCTTCTTGCTTTCCAAAACTACAGGGAAGTCTTGCCCAGGCCAGTTCTCCCACGGTCTCCCAACTACAGGAGCAGTGCTCTGAGCAGCTGCTTGACCCGCCAGGTAAAGCACACCCCTTTTTCATCCCTGAAGAAGAGTGGATCTCCCAGTCCGGTAATGAATGGGAGTCCTTTCTGTGCACCCTGGTACCTCAGGGGGACCAGGACTACCACCCCATGGTGGTGGGAGGGGTCCAGGTGGCAGACGTGCAGGCTGATGATGTAATTCTTAGCCTTAGCTCTGAGAAGTCCATAATCAGTGAAGGTCTGTTCAATGACCTGTTGGGAAGCCGTCAGGTAACCCTGGTGACGCAGTCACAGGTTCTGTGGTGGGCACCCCCACCTCATAGGTCCATTTGGAGCAAAGGAAGCTTTGTAGCTTCCATCTCCATCGGAAAAAGGAAGTTTGCTCACTACTTCCAGGTAGCACCTCAGCTGACCCATTCGGTCTGTATTGGTGCAGACCTGTTGGTTCGACTGGGCGCCCAGCTGGACACAGTAAACAGTGTGCTGTGGACACGGGTGAACCCAGATGCCCACTCTCTAAGCGGCGACCCCGAGAACATTCGGTCAGGTCAGACGATTCCTCAGGCCTGCCAGGTAGTAAACGAATCGGACCTGATCGTTCCTGCGTCAACAGCAGGGTTTCCGGTACACCTTGTCCTAAAGAAGGGACAGAGAATGGACTCTGAGATGGTTTTCTTCCAACCATCAGCTCAGTTTATCAGACTGAACCTAACAGTCTGTGGTACCCCCAGGCTGGAATGGAATGGCCGAGCCACCTGCCTGTTGGTGCAGAACATAACAAAACAAGATGTCAAAATCCCTGCTCGCACTGACATGGGACTGGTAACTGACAATGGTTTCTATGATTTCGAACTGGCCATCCCAGTACTGGGGCAGCTCCCTGGTCCCTTGGCCAGGGAGGGGGGAACCGAGCAGGTGTACTACACCTACCCCCGGCGGATGATTGCAATTATGCCAATAGAGGGATTCTGCAACCAGGAGGTGTGCAGGGTGGACCTTAGCGATAAGGATGAGATGGTTGTGTACACAGTACACGCAGGTGTTCCGACGGACCACTCAGCCGAGAGTGCGACCCGGGATACCGCCATGCCGTCAAAAGCGGGGTGCCTAGAGCAGGTACAGGAACAGGTTGGTAAGGCAGATGCCCTGGAAACGGAAAGCCAGCATCAGCAGCTGTGTCAGATCTTCCAGGATTTCCAGGAAGTGTTTGCACGGGATGCCTATGACTGCGGGGTGACGGATTTGCACACAATGCGCATTCCCACAGCCCCTGGCGCCCGCCCAACCTATGTCAGGCAGTATCGCATTCCCCTCACGGCATATGAGTCCATAAAGCAGACATTGGATGCTCTACTAGAGCGTCAGATCATAAGGGGGTGTAACTCCACATATAACTCCCCACTGTGGCCGGTGCTGAAACCCAATGGTAAGTGGCGTCTGACCATTGACTACCAGCAGCTGAATAAACAGGTTCACGATGGCCAATGATCTACCTAGATCAGGAGTTAGCCAAGGTGACAACAGCGAAATATTTCACCACAGTGGATGTGGCCAATGGGTTCTGGACCCTTAAGGTAGAACCAACAGACCAGTACAAACTGGCCCTTTCCTTTGGAAACAGGCAGTTTACCTGGAATCGATGCCCTTTTGGGTATTCCAACTCCACATCGGAGTTCAACATATTTCTGCACAAAGCCATGAGTGATGCAGCCGCCAGGGGCAACCTGGTCTATGTGGACGATATTCTGATGTGGAGTCGGACCTGGGTAGAACACATGGCCGATATCAGGCATGTGTTGACCCAGCTCTCCCGTGCAGGGGCCAAACTGTCCCTGGCTAAGGGACAGTGGTGTAGGACCCAAGTGGAGTACATGGGACTGTTGGTTGGAGCCCAAGGCATACAGCCACAGTCCAGCAGAGTCCAAGCTATCCAGAATATGAAGTCGCCCACTAACCTGTCTGAACTGCACTGCTTTCTGGGAGTATGTAATTATTCCCGGCAGTTCATTGAGGATTACGCTGAAATAGCAAGGCCCCTCCACAAGCTGTTGCAGAAAGACGTGCCCTTTGAGTGGGGGCCTTCCCAAGAACAGGCTGTGATGGAGCTGAAGCGAAAACTTGGTAGTGCGCCGTGCTTGGCCTACCCTGATAAAAATAAGGTCTTCTACCTTGAAGCAGGATTCTCAGAGCACTGCCTTGGGGCTGCTCTGAGTCAGGAATATGACCAAGAGCAAAGGGTGGTGGCGTATGCCAGTCGAGCCCTGAGCCCAGTGGAGCAAAAGTTCTGGGACTGCGAGAAGGCCCTGTTGTCTACGGTCTGGTCGGTAGAACACTTCCGTAGTTATGTTGGGGGACAAAAGATCATCATCGAAACCTGCCACCAACCTGTGACATTCCTGCATAGCCAGAGACTGAAAGCGGGCAGGGTGTCAAATAGCAGGATTGTGGCATGGATTATGGCCCTACAATGCTATGAGATAGAGGTACGTTATGCACAGAGCAAGAAAATGTACCTGGGACAGGGCTTGGCTTTGGGCCAAGTGTGTCACGGCTGTGACAGTGACATGGAAGCTCCAGAAACAATTCCCGCTGCTCAGCTACCGAACAATCATCGGTACTACGATGAGAACGTGGGCCAGGGCTTACCCATGGCCTATGTTGACGGTTGCTCTTTTCACCACGAACAGCAGGTGCTAGCAGGGGTAGGAGTAGTCTGGCAAGACAATACTCCCTGTGGGCCGACCCGCTATAAGCTAGGACCAAAGACTAGTCAGTATGCGGAAGTAGCTGGGGTGCTGATCACCCTCCAGCAGGCCCTGACAAATGGCCTTAAACAATTTGTCATCTGTAGTGACTCGAACTACGCCTGACATAGCTTCGTGTCCCATCTTCCGTATTGGAAGAGTAACGGCATGAAAAATGCCCGGGGCAAGGTGGTAAAGAACAAAGAGTTGTTCCTGGCCAGTGACAAGCTCACGACCGAGGCTGGAATGATGGTTTACTGGAGGAAGGTGAAGGGACACTCCCAGGTGAAGAGACCCGACAAAGACTGGAATGATGAGGCCGACCGGCTGTCCAAATCTGGCGCCTTAGAGGGTGAACCCTGGGAGTTCCAACAGGAATGGCTACCCCTAGAAACCGTGGCTGAGGTCAAGGCGGTCACCCGAAGCAGGGCTAGACAGGATGTCGGAGCTGACCCTCAATCTGTAGTGCTTGGGTCACAGGGTTTTAACACCGATCTTGCGGAAATGCAGAAACAGGACCCAGCAATTGGGCAAATGTATCAGAATATCGCTGACCCAGTGCGTCAACCTCTTTTGGAGCAGGTGCTGAGCCAGTGTCCGGAGCTGAAGGAGCTGGCAGAGGTGAAAGACAACCTAAAAATTATAAAGGGGTGTTGGTTTGTGTACCAGTTGCACAAGGTGTCCCAAAGTGGGTAGTTCCCCGCTGTCATCGGGGGGTCATGATCCAACACGCTCATGACGAATCCTGTGGGGGTCACCGGGGAATCAAGGCTACGTAAGACACTATCCAGCAGGTGGCATTCTGGCCTCACATGGGCCAAGACATCGCCACGTATGTAAAGGGGTGTCTGACGTGTAGCCAGTTCCAACCATTACGGCCCTTGCACCATGCACCACTCCAGAAAAAGGGCATGACATTCCCCTGGTCCAATCTACAAATGGATTGGGTGGGGCCGCTGGTGAGGTCATCCAGAGGGAACAAATATTTCCTCACTGTTACGTGTGCATTCACAAAATGGATTGAGTGCCTCCCAGCACCCAACAACACGGCAGAGACAACTGCAGTGCTGTTGGTGAACCATGTGTTCAGTCAATGGGGACTCCCCCTGACCGTGGACTCGGATCGGGGAACCCATTTCACAGCTACAGTAATGGCAACCCTGTGGAATATGCTTGGGGTCAAGGCCCAGTTGCATATCTCCTACCACCCTCAATCCTCGGGCCAGGCAGAAAGGGCAAACCGAACGGTGGTTAGTATGCTCAAAAAGTTTGTCTCCACCAGCAGTAGGGACTGGGACATTAAGCCTAGATGGGCATCCGAGCCACGCCCCATTGCTCTACGGGGGTCCCACCTTTTGAGATGATGACAGGTCGGAAGATGACTCTTCCCCTACATTGTCTTTATGGTGTGGAGGACCTGAGCACGACGGGGGCTGCTACGGCCCATCAGTATGTGTCAGACCTGCGAGCACATCTGCAGGCAACCTTTGCTTTTGCCCAGAACAATCTGGGAAGGAGTGCAGAGGGTAGGAAAGCATACTATGACTGAAAGGCAGTTAACCAGGTACTCCAAGTAGGAGACAAGGTCCTGTACTTCCAATTTGCCAAACCCACAGGGGTGGCCCGGAAGTTCTTACCCAGTTGGACAGGACCCCACGAGATTGTCGAATTCGGATTGAAAAAGGAAGGCAATCTGTGGTCTACAAGTGGGTGCATCGCAACCACCTCTGGTTGTATTGCCCACCTCAAATGGCACCAGAGGACACAGAATAGGGTTAAAAGTCCAAACCCGATCAAAGAGGAGGGTGCCCCTTTGTAGTTGCAGGTAGTTAGGTACTGTAGTGTAGGTCCTGCTAGGAAAATATATTCAAAAATATAGTGGAACTGTACCATGTGCCTCATCTGTGTTCCAGAATGGGAATACTAAAACTGCCACGGCTGGTCCTGACAGTACTGTGGATCGCCTCGACACAGCCCCTTGAAGTTGTGGAACCCGGTCCTCCTACCGGCATAGTCCTGCAGGACGCTCCCGGATTGTTGTTAACAAATTGCAGAACATATACTCAGCGAGTGTATGTACGGCTGGACCCACATGATGTGTTTCGGAAGCACATCAACATGAACAGTAGGGTGTCCTATCATGGTAGGCAGTGGGCAAGGGATACTGTATGGCATGCCCAGCTAGACACTATACACATGCTCCGACAGCTGAGGAAGGCAACAGTCACACAGGAGGAGATGACAGGCCTCAGCTGCCCCAAAAGGTTCTTGGGGGGTCTGATTGCTGCGGCCTCCGCCGTGGGTTCGCTATTTTCAGCAGGTCTGTTTGCTGCTAACACTGTCACCCTGACCACCCTGAGAAGGCAGGTGTCTGGGTTACGTAAGGAAATGCCAGAAATTTATGACAGGCTGTATCAACAGCAGCAGCGACTGGAAAGCCTAGGGAAAACCTTACAGGGCACAATTTTAGCAGTAAACCTTCAGGCAGCAGTGTTAAATAACACCCTCCACACCGTGGGCAGGATTGTCAACGTGTTACAGTGGGACTATGCTTATGTGCAACAGGTTAGAATGCTGATGCAGGATCTGCTTAGGGAGCTTAGTGCCACGGTAACTAGCCTAGCCATGGGACAGATTCAAACCTACTTGGTTCCACTGTCCTTAGTAGAAGAAGTACTGAAGACAACCACTTCCGAGATGGTGCAGCCATTGCAAGTACATCTTGCATACAGTCTAGGCAGTGCCATTCCCATACATGTCAATCCCGAAGCCAAGGAAATAGGTTTCCTGTTGAACCTTCCCATCGTGAGTAGCAAGGATATCTATAGACTCAAGTCTATATTGAACTTTGGCTTCTGGAGGGGGGACATGCATGTGAAGTTGACCAACCAACCACTCGTAGCTTACCAGGAGGATGATCCGAATTTGTACCCTGTTCCAAACCTGGAACTGTGTATATCAACCAAGGATATCCACTGGGTATGCCCAAGTAAGCCATTCCTTAGGGACACAACTCAGAGGTTGTGTGGTATCAGAAAGGGGGCTGCCACTGAAAAGTGTAAAGCCACAGTGACGAGCAAAAATGAGGTTAACGAACCCCAGGTTGAGCAGGTGGGAAAGAATGGCTGGTCAGCACACCACAGTTAACTGTTACAATAACCTATGACAGACATAATACAGCTACCGAAGTGCAGCCACCCAACCAAACAGTTTTTCTACAAGTTCCTGAAGGAGCTGTGCATCTCAATGATTTAGCACTATATCACCTGGAGTAAGAACTGTATGAAACGGAACTCGAGATTGTGGACGCTTTCAGAGGACACAGCGTTGACTTGGATGAGAGAATCCAAGAGACAGTAAGTCTTGAGGGTGTACAGGTATTCGAATTTGTTCTCAACGACACAAACTTAAAAATTACACTGGTAGGTCCCAAGCACAGTCGTTGTGGATCTTCTGGGGCGCTAGGAACAGTAAACGTGGTCATCTTGACACTGCTGCTGGGTAGCTGGATCATGGCTGGGGTAATGTGTTGGATGCTGTTCTCTTGTATCAAAGCCTTGCGGGGGAGTTTGAATGAGACAAAGGGAGCAATGGTGTATCACCGAAATCAGGTAACCACTCCCAAACGTCTGCCTGCTGCAGAGCTATCCGATACTGATAGTGAACTGCCAGAAGTTTAAGGTCTAGGGCTAATGATGATGCCCGATGCCTCATTTCTGTGTACCTCATATCTGAGAGCAGGTATACGCAATGTTCTTCCCAACACTATTTCCTATACAAATTCTTGAGAGGTAATGTGAATATTGGGTGGTAGAATCCACCGTGGTACAACAAACATCACTTAACTCTGTTTCTGTTTTGAAGGCAACAACGCCTCAGGACCTCGTGACCTTCAAAAAGGGGGGATATGTAGTGGCAATGCTTGTTAATAAGACAGAATTAAGCGTTGGTATGTCCTAAAGGAGGCCCCATCTCACCCTCAATCTCTGTGGTGCAGCCACAGAGAAAGAATTCATGCAGGCTGATTTAAGATGTTTTCTTTTGATAAAGAACACGCTCCCAGACGGGGATGCAATTAGCTAAGCCTGGCTATCATGATCAATGGTCATCCATGGGCGCCTATCAGTCTAGGGAGTGCCGAATGGACATCTGGACTGCATTCCTAAGTGTCAAGAGTAAGTGACTTATATCTCACCTTGACCAACCAATCAGGGACTGGCAGGGCATGGTAATACCACGTGGGTCTCCCATGCCCGCCAAACTCTCAACCAATCAGCACACATCTGGGTCTTGATCAAAAAGGGAGCGCAAGCTCAGATCGGGGCTCTCCATGGCCATTTTCGCGCATCCTCAGAGACAATCACGTGACAACTGCTGTTGTCTGCAAAGGGACTTGGACTTTGTTCCAAGCGCGAGGCCAAGGATCCCGTACGTACTCAGAATTCTACCAACGTGAATGCTCCGCTTGATCAACGGCAGCCTACAGTTGGACCCTCGTTGACAACCTGAATAGCTTATTCAGAAGCAGCGCTGTACCAGGAACGAACCAGCTTCTTCCCAGGCAAAAAAGTGACTCGTGAGGACTAGCGGTCAAACTCTGTGCATAGAGACTTTCTACTCTCCAGCCGGACTGCTGGTAGATCCCCTCGGAGCAACGACTGCCCTGCGCGCCGCAGTTAGATTCCTCCGCCCGCCCTACTCTGAGCTGCACCTTGACTGGTTGGCCGGTAGCCAGAGGACGCCGGGACAACGCCCATTGGACAACCGCTGGAACAGAGGCTGCAACAGAGCCTGTCAGCTGGTTTGGTGTTCGTGCTGGGAAATTCCAAATCCATACACAGTGGATAAGTAAACCCCATGTTTTACATTGTGTCTTGAGAATTCTATTGTACCTCAACACAAGTTGTTATCAATTTAATTCATGAGTAATGTATTTACTTCTGAGTTTAGAGTAACAGTGGGTAATAACACTGATTAGCAATTTGGTAACCGAACGATATATATTAACATATATTCTCTGTTGTGTATCTCTTTGTGTTTGCATCTCTTCGAGATTATATACCTTGTATATTGATAACCCTCACCGTAAGGTCTGCCACTCGTATCCAGGCAGACTAGTATATGTTTGGTGCACAGTTTATATTAATAAATGTATCTCGTGTATTGAACCCGTGTGTGTGCGTTGTTAGTTGTTCTGACGATTGATTTTCTAAAAGCCTCAAAGAACAACCTCGTGATTACTGCTACAATTAATAATTGTCTCAGTAAACCCATCAAACCACTACATAAGCAATAAGTCACTAGAGGCCGTGCTATATTGTGGATATAGTCATAGTTAAATGGTGTTGTTAGGCCCGACGCGATGCGGAGGGACGGCAACCTTTTAACTGTGACTATATCCACGATACGGCACAGGTTTAGAGTGCTTTATTGCTTTTATTAAACGGTCCCCAAATATGTGAGTGCTGTATAAAATGAATTTTTAATTAAAACATTTATTTAAGATGACAATTAAGTTGTTTACGTTCCTCCGCCTGAGAATATAGTCCCTCGTTGTCATGCAATGGAGAAACACAGCCACATATACCATTAGCTAGCAAAGAGGACATTAGCCAATATGATAAATACAGGGAAAAAAGCCAGGAAGAGATCAGAATATTATTTTTTCAGTTTTAAAAGTGTGTTGTCTTTATGAAATTCATGTATTTTAAACATTTAATTAAGAAGAAAAAAAACATACACCGTACACAAAGATTCTAAGCTGATCACAAGGAAGATCACCCATTTTTCCCACATAAAAGTGGTTATTGACTATCGAAACCTGTTTCTATAGCTTTTAAAGTCATGCAATGTCTAAGTTAAGCATGAACACATCATTATGTCTCATTTTTTATTTCTTTTTTAAAAACTAAATAAATTGTTTGCCCAGCCTAAGTGTGTTTATAATATAAGGGCATATCTAAAGAAATAAAGAACAATATAATTATATTCATATACTGTCTGGCGGAATAAACTGAAGAGCTAGTTAATGCGACACGGAAGGTAGTATTAATAATGTAGTGCTTTCGGGATCACGCCCTTTCAGCTGGGGAATTAAGTCCAGGTCTCCAGCGTCAATCAACAGGGAAACAGCCAGTTGAGCTACAGGGAGATCTGCCCTCAATACTGACGGACCAGGTCCGTCGTATTCATATGAAAGGCAGTGACGTCACCGAGCTGGCTCAGTCACCTGACCAGTGGATCACTGCATCAGAGAGAGTCAGTATAGATCTGGGAAATACAGTTTTCCTGCATCAAAGTATAACTCGTTCAGAGCGCCCTACGTTATAAACTCCAAGCGCTTCATTTTGAGCTGAAGGCCTCACACCTGAAGAAAACTTCACAACCGAAACATTGTGTTTTCTCTCTTTTCTTTTCAGCATGGAATAAACCTATTACTTGTTCATTTGCAGACTATGTAGGGTGACACAGCTACCCACCTGAAGTAGTTACAGTATATGTATTGCAAGGCGCTCTGTTTTATTAACAGACACTCCGACTCAAGTGTTGTACAGTGATATAGACATGGGTAATGTCATCTCCATTAAACAATGTGCAGATGCAGCCATTCAAAATGCGCGGTACAAACCCCGGTACGGTAAACTACCCACAAGCCAAAGGTAAGTGATTGGCTGGCCAAAATGACCGACAGGGGCACTCGTGGTGCATTGGTTGGTAGTGAAAAGATTAAATCATTTAATGTCTTTACTGTGCACATTTTAATCCGCTTAGTTTTGAATATTTATATGGAATTTTACCACTAAAGGGAAATTTTAGTAGCTGAGCATAAAAAGAAGAGGAGCATAACGCATCTGAAGGTCATAAACGATATTAATTTAGGAACATAAACATTATTGTATGTACGTAAACTGTACTGTGTATGGCTGGTCTTGGTAGTTTAAAGAAAAAATACACACCAGTCTTCCATTTCTCCCTAAACATTTTAAGCATGAAACTTTTATGAAACGGTACCCAAATATGCGATTGCTGTATAGAATGAATTTTAATTAAAAAAAATTATTTAACACGAAAATTAAGCTGTTTACATCTTCCGCCTGAGAACAGTCACCCATTGCTACCCAATGCAGAAACACAGCCACTAATTAGCAAAGAGAGGACATTAGCAAGCCAATATGATAAAGAAATAAATGATTATTTTTTTTATTTCTTTTGCACATTTATTTGAACATTTCCATCGATTGTACAAGCACTTGGAAACTGTCCAATCCTTAGTTCATCAGGCATTTTCTTTTACACTGCGGGCATTCTCCTGGTCTGGCGACGGTCTGTGACTTCTAGGATATAATGCCAGCGAACTCTTGTTTTTATGTCCACTATAACAGACAATCTCCTTTGCTTTTAAGAGAGCGTCAAACACCTCTAATTGGAGAAAAAACACATGCTGGTTTGCTATACATACTGTACCAGAACGATGATTTCTTTCTATTCGAAACATGTATTTTAAAAGTTTAAGAAGTAAAAACCTTACAGCGTACACAGATTTCTAAACTGATCAGGATCGTTATCTCCGTCTTATCCATAATAATGTTCACCGCTCTGTCCAGCAAATTAATAATAAACTTTATTTTATAAAGCGTTTTAAATGAATAAATAATTAGATTGCTCATAAACCTAATCACTTTTTCTACATAAACACAGCGTAATTGATCTCTGAAAATGCCCTTTCTTTTTATTTAAGCTCTTTAAACTTTCTTGGAAAAATGTATTTTATGTAAACCATGCTTGCTATTAATTCATTTAGGGCTAGAATATGTTCACTGTCTTCCAATTGAGTCGAGTTGACATTAGAAGCTTGCCACAATTAAAAGAAGCAATTGAACACAGCATAATTGTTCTCTGAAAATGCTTTTTCTTTTTATTAAGGCTCAGATTTCAACTATAGATCGTATTATTATAAACATTCTTGGAAAAATGATTTTCATGTAAACCATGTTTGCTATTAATTCATTTAAGGCTAGAATATGTTCATTGTCTTCCAATCGAGTCGAGTTGACATTAGAAGCTTGCCACACCCGTTCTGTTACACCAACGCATTAGCATGTTAAAGCGATTTCATTGAGGAGCCTAGCTTTCTTAACTAGTAAGTACTGTACTTCCTTGGCTTTGGAGGGGGGAGGTGTCTTTCGCTGGAAATCTCGCCCCCTTCTACTTTGAAAATACCTGTGAAACCGGTTTAATTCAACAGAGCCAGCACTCCCGCAGAGAGGGAGGTTGTACTCGTTAATGTCTTAGCCGGAACACATCATTATATGTCATTTTGTATTTCTATAAAAAAATCGTTTGCCCAGCCTAACACTATTGTTGTTATTGTTTTCATCCTGTAAAGCGCTTTGAGGAGCACAGCTTTCTCACTACTTAGATTACTTTTTGATACCATCCTTACACAAAGCAGAAACCTCTTGTATTTTCCGATGACATACAAGTGGAAAGATTACAAATTTTAATCGTCTTTTTTCTGAACCAGGGAAAATCTGATCATGTTTCTCTATAACAATAATAAAAAACTTTATTTTACATATCACCTTTAAAAGTGGCATCACAAGGCAATACAGTAGATGTAAACCACAGATTACAAAGTAAATACCCAGACAAATGCAAAAGCGTTTTTAATAAAATGCTTTTATTCACTCAGCAGAGAGAGAGTGTAAAACCTGGACGTAACAGCTGTTCCTTTTTCTGATCACTCGCTCTCTGGATAAATAAATGATAAATGTCTCACCTGTCCTGTTCTCTGTTTTCCTAATTTGCTGATTATGCCTTCTGTGATCCACTCCTGCCCTCACACCTAAAGAAGACTATTTTAAATATCTTAGCGCAGTCCATTGTGCAATTAACCCTTGCAATTAATGTGTTGTCCTTCAGGTGATATCACATAAAGGTGATATGTAAAATAATGTTTTTTATTATTGTTATAGAGAAACATGATCAGATTTTCCCCGGTTCAGAAAAAAAGATCTAAAGTATACTAGTTTGTCACTAGTATACTTTTAATACAGTCTTTTCTGTGCTCTAGAGGATCCTCTGGTTGAATGATAAGTGTCGCAGTTTAAATACATTTCGTAGTTGGAAATTATGAAACGCTCTGTTAAAAGCAAGGGAGTTTTCATGTCTGTTGCAGTAAAAGAAAATGCCTGACAAAGTAGGGCTTGGACAGATTCCAAGTGCATTTTTGCAATTTACGTTGCATTGTCCATTGTGCTGCTGTAATACAGTTTAAAATAATTCAAAGTCTAAACAGTATCAGCTTTATTTATGGTTTGCAATTTAAAAAAAACTCAAAATGCAATTTAGAGCTTTCTGACAAGAGGAGACACCCAAATTAATAATGTAACATGCCACTATTTGTGCATGAACAAGGTTATACTGCTATTTCCTCAGATACACAACTAAAAAAAAAAATTTTTTTTGAATCCCTGGCAGAACACATTCCAAAAGAATCAGCGCTTTTATATATCGCCTTTAAAGGTGGCTTCTCAAAACGCCTTACAGGATAAAAACAGCAATAACAGCAACAACAACAATATTGTATTTCATTGCACTTTGAAAACCAAGTCATAACTTAACTATATGTACAAACGTTTTATGATATGTCGCTGTTGTGAATGTCTGTGGAGTGTATCTTATTTGCCTGTCTGTCCTGGCTCTCTCGCTCGCCCTCCCCCCCTCTCTCCCTAAATTCAATTCAATTCAAGGTGCTTTATTAGCATGACAGATGGGTACAATCAGTGTTGGGTGTTTACTTTGCTTTGAGATGCCACTTTTAAATGCGATATATAAAATGAAGGCTTTAACTTGCTTTAACTCCACAAGTCTGAGTTCTCGTGTCTGTCCTATCCGAACCCGAAAGTATTACAATATGTATCTTTATAGCAGGTGGTGTACAGCTTTTTAGTATAGATTTCACTTTTCTAAAATGTATTTAAAAAATAAAAACAATTACAATCTAAACTTTCCATGTTTGATCCCAAGATCCTAAGAAAAATAAATCTAAATGGGGAGAAAGCTATGCTGAAAGTTTATTAAGATACTTAGAAGACAAAGATATTAATTTATGTTGCATTTGCCTGATTGTGAAACAAAAAACACATATATTTAAACACGCGTTTGCGATTTAAATCAAAACGCGATTTAAATCAATATAAATGTTTATATTGTAACGCCTAGGTGACTATTCATTGTTATTAAAATGACTTAAAATTGATCATGTTGTGATATTTAGAAATATAAATTTGTTTGCTGCGAGTGAGGTTTAATTTAATCTCTCTTTTATTTAATCTCATTTCAAAGAAATGTTTGTTAAAAAAAATTAATGGCTCAAGCGGGATTTGAGACCATCTGATGTGGGCATCAGGAATCGAACCCACTGAGCCACCGGCAAGGTCACATGCAGAGTGCTGAAAAAGCACTACAGAAACATTATCAGCAGACAATGTACAGCGTGTACTATTCTTGTGTTGCGTTACATGAATATAATTATATCGTTATTAATTTCTTTAGATACGCGATTCCATATTATATTCCCTTTTAATCAAATTCTGAAAGTATGCTTGTTGACTCCGGTATCACGTTAGTTAAAGACTTCGATGCTTAAAATGTTTAGGCAGAAATGGAATACTGGTGTGTATGTTTTCTTTAAAGTACAGAGACCAGCAATATACTGTATGTTTATGTTCCAAAATTAATATCGTTTATGGCCTTCAGTATGCTCCTATTCTTTTTATGCTCAGGCACTAACATTTCCCTTCAGTGGTAAAATTCCACATAAATATTCAATACTTAAACGGGCACAGTTAAGACATTAAATATACATATACATACTGTATACAGTACAGTTTGCATACGGTTATATGTTTATGTTCCTAAATCAATCTCTTTTATGAGCATGTGAAAGGCATGGTGAATCGATTCTCAAAAATTACTGTACTTTGCATGATTGGAAACAAATGCGTGATTGTGAAATGCTGTGGTGTTGCTTTTACAAAGACGGTCAATGAAAAAAATAATGTGGACCAGGGCAATACTTTGAGTTTACAGCTTATCCAAGGTCATTCATTATTAATACTATTAGTAATATCTTCTTTAAAGACTTTGATGGCGACAGCTCAAACATGAGAGGTTGAGCTTTATTAGCTCCACCTTGCGGAAATTCCAGATACTATTATTTTGCTTGTGGTATTATAGGAGAATTTACGGTAAGTCGCGGTAGACTGCGTAAAGCGCACCACAAAATAATGCGGTATCGCCCGCGCATTTTGAATGGCTGCATCTGTACTTACCGCGCAAATCCTGCTAAACTAGACACAAGAAGAGTATAATTGGACAATGTTGTGAGGATCAGGCGGAATTTCTCTGTAAACTGAAGAGTCATAGAGGAGACATATATCAGCTATTTTTACACTTGTAAAAAAGAACATTCCACTCAGTGGACGATGCATTGTTATCTCAATCACCCGCTAATTCGTTTTACATCACGGGAAGACAGGAGAATGTGATTGTACTGTATCTGTATGGAGTGTGTGTTGTTTACAAAATTAAAGTGTTTAAAATGTATAATTAAAAAGTAAAAATAACTTACAGCTTACAAAAAGATTCTAAACTCTAAGATGATCACAAAGAAGTGTATTGCATGTCTAATGGTCTAAACCCATTACCCCCATTTTGATTAAAATCGCAAATGCATGTTTAAATGCCTTTATTGATTCACAATCTGACAATGCAATGTAAATCATTATCTTTGCATTCTAAGTCCCTTAATACACTTTAAGCATTGTTTTCTCACCATTTAGATTTATTTTTCATACCATCATTAAACAAAGCAGGAGCATATTGTACTTCCTCATGGGATCAAATGTGGAAAGATTAGATTGTAATCTTTTTTATTTTTTAAATACATTTTAGAAAAGTGTCATCTATATAAAAAGTTGTATTTATTTAATGGTATTCGACAGTTATATTAATAGAGATTAGCTCTCTATTAAAGCTCAGATCAAAGATCAAGCACAGATCAAACAGCAAGATCTAACACACTGGGACTGATCTGTGATCTGTGATGTGGTTGAGTGTGAGTTGTGGCGCTCAAGCAGGCTAGCTGCTGTCTGTGTGGTTCGGGCCAGCTGGCTGTGCCAAAAAATAAATAGAACTGGTTTAACAACACTTAACCATACTGTAGTTTTTGTTAACACAACTTTATCAGTGAAAAGACCATGGGCACTTTTCCTCCCCCCTACATTCTCAGAATAGAATATGCGGACCTTCCAATGAAAGACAGTTCCCTTTCCACCCACGGACAGACAGACAGTTGTTTTCACTGCCTATTATTTGACTAGCTATTCAGAGGGAAAGGCGGTGACATCACCGCGCTGGCAAACATGCTCTTTTGATACGCGATTCCATATTATATTCCCTGTTAACCAAATTCTAAAAGTATGCTTTTGTTTACGCCTATAACAAATGAATTAGCAGAAGAGGTTAAAACATTATCACTTTTCGCAAAGTATATAAACAATATGGTCAGAAGGAGCACGTAAAAACGTTTCCAAAATAACCACATGTAAGACTTTGATGCTTAAAATGTTTAGGGTGTGTATTTTATCTTTAAAATACCAATACCAGCCATATACAGTTTACATAATATGTTTATGTTCCTAAATTAATATCATTTATGAGCATGTGAAAAGCATGGTGAATCGGAGAGTCTCAAAACTTACTTTGTATGATTAGAAACAAATACGTGATCGGATCAACGAAATGCTGTGGTGTTACTTTTTGTCAATGAAAAAATAAAGTATTTTTGTTTACAAAGAGGGTTACAAAGAAAGTGGACCAGGGTATACTTTGAGCTTACAGCTTGTCCAAAGTCATTCATTATTAATACTATTAGTAATATCTTTGGTAAAGACTTTGATGCATAAACTATTTCTGCATAATGAAAGTATTTATGATAAAGGTGGAAGGTTGTGTACTTTTGTCACACTGAGCAATCTTGATTTCATAAAATATTCCAACTTTCTAATGTATAATGATTAACATGCAACTTAAATTCTTAATTGAATAAAGACTGTCACTCAGCAGTGATCGGGATTTGAAACCAGATGTTTTCTGGTGACAGCTCAAATGCTGTACAGGAGAGGTTAAGCTTTACTAGCTCCACCTGCAGGTTTTACAAGGCGATTCCGGATACTATTAACATAATCTAATTTGCATACGGTATGATGCAGTATACTGCTACACAGCCACCGTGTTATACCGCAGCATAACCCGCTTTTTTTGAATGGCCACATCTGTATATCAACATTTTCAATTAAATGCTGTATGTCAAGCTCTTAGTTTAGTAGAGTGTAATCCACATGCAGGAAAATTAACAGTTGCAGCCACTTTGGCATCAACATGGCAAACTTTATGTTCACCCATCTGTTTTCCCATATAAGTCACAGCCACCTTACTAAATCCTCATTTCACCAAGTTGAGTGTTAAAGAAACATTCTGAAGTTTTTCGAACACCACACCAAAAATGCATCTATATCATGATCTATGACACTTATTTGAGTCGGAGTGTCAGAGAAGAAAATTGAGTGTCTTCCAACAAGATTAACCAAAACAGGCCTTTTTTCTGTTTCAGCGAAATGAGATATAAATAATTAAATCAGTCAGGATCTCAGAGTTTTATAAGTGAGCACATGGTTCTAAAACATTTTGTATAAAAAGACCATCAAAGTAACAGACCTTGAGTTTAGATTGAATGTCACAGTAGGTGTCAGAATTGTTTTTATAATTTATAATTTTCCTGAGAAGAGGGTCAAACAAAAGTTGTAAACACATTCTTATGTATTAACACAAACTCATCTGCTAACTCAGCATCTTGTGAGCATAAAGTAACTTTCTGCTCATATAAATAAATTACAATACAGTTTGGCAGACAGTTTTGAAATTGTTCAAGCAAAATTAGCTTGTTAATTTGTTAATATTCCCTTTTAATCAAATACTAAAAGTATGCTTGTTGACTCCGGTATCACGTTAGTTAAAGACTTCGATGCTTAAAATATTTAGGGAGAAATGGAATACTGGTGTATATGTTTTCTTTAAAGTACCGAGACCAGCCATATACTGTTTGTTTAAGTTCCAAAATTAATATAGTTTATGGCCTTCACACGCGTTACAGTATGCTCCTATTCTTTTTATGCTCAGCTACTAAGATTTTCCTTCAGTGGTAAAATTGCATATAAATATTCAATACTTAAACGGGCACAGTTAAGACATTAAATATACATATACATACTGTATACAGTACAGTTTGCATACGGTAATATGTTTATGTTCCTAAATCAATCTCTTTTATGAGCATGTGAAAGGCATGGTGAATCGATTCTCAAAAATTACTGTACTTTGCATGATTGGAAACAAATGCGTGATTGTGACTTTGATGGCGACAGCTCAAACATGAGAGGTTGACCTTTATTAGCTCCACCTTGCGGAAATTCCAGATACTATTATTTTGCTTGCGGTATTATAGGAGAATTTACGGTAACTAGCGGTATTTACCGGTAACTCGCGGTAGACTGCGTAAAGGGCACCGCAAAATAATGCGGTATCGCCCGCGCATTTTGAATGGCTGCGTCTGTATATTTCTGTATATTGATATGTGTATTGCTGTTTCAATGCATATCTCATGATTTGCCTTGGTGGCATGACAGCTTAAGTGACTGATTTATAAGCGGGAGGTTGGGTGTTCAAATCCAGCAATTGAGTGTTTTTTTTAACAAATAAACATTTCTTTGAAAAACTAAAATAGCAAATATTATGGACACTACAGTATATTGACATTTGTTATATTTCTAAATATCACAACATGTTCGTACTGTATGTACACAGCGGTACCGCAGGTTGTAGGGCGTAAATCCATGTGAGCCCTACATTAATGTCGCTCATTCGCGTGGTGCTGCACGGTTTTCATCTTTCTCTGCGGGAGTGCTGGCTGTGCTGAATTAAACTGGTTTCGCAGGTATTTTCAAAGTAGAATGGGACGAGTCTTCCAGCGAAAGACATTCCACCTTCCCCAACAGACATATGTTTTCTTAGGAAAACAGATTCACAGCGTGAAGCTGTGTCAGTCTTCTGTGTAAAAAAAAAATAATTTTGAACACCATGGGGGCTGTTTTTAATAAGCTTTTTAATAATAGTTTAAGTACAGGCTGTTAAAAAATTTTCACAAGTAGAGGTCTTTAAAATTTGGCTGGGCAAACGATTATTTTAATTCTTAAAAAATAAATGAAAAACTAGATAAAATGGGATATATACCAATGGGTATGGATAAAAAAATCTTGATTGGTAGAAAAAAGTCCTACATTTGATTTTTTTTCTCATCACAGTATATAATCTTATAAAATGTGACAGCAATATGAAAGACAAATTCTTCCATGAATAAATAAAAAAAATGTGTATTTGGTTTATTATAAAACCACTAGCATCAACACAGCACATGCATCTTTTTTTCAATATGAAAATGTTTAGACTGAACCTGTGTGTAATAGTATACAAGTGACCAACAGCTCATGTATATAACTTGCAATATTAGGTGATAAACAGTATAATCTCTATTATATTTGTATTAACAGTTTCAAGAGATACATTTTTTTGAAAAAAGTCTGAAACCTTTTAAAACAGAAGTTATTAATCCTACTAAATTTCACACCTGTATGTGAGATCATTATGTGCCCACTGTGTGTTAGTTTTGATTACATGAGTCTATAAAGATTGCAATGAGGACCAGGGGACAAAGTGAGATTTCTCAACTGGTTAACTAAGTTTTCTGTGCATTTGAATGGACAGTAAATAAAACTCTCTCCAAAAATCACAAGAGTTACTGTTTCAACATTATCAAACAATTCCATTTTCTTTAAAAAAAGTATTTAACTAACGTTACAACCCAAGTGTCTAAGGGTAAAGGGGTGTAACATTTAGGATAATTTTTGGAAGCAGGTGGGTTCTGGTGAGGGACTAGGAAGCTTGATAGCAAGGGTGGGTGCAAAAGTGATTATTTTAAGTTGAATAAGTGACTGGTTCAAAATAGGACACAATAACACACAGGGGTAAGGAACTAGAGGGGTGCCAAAGAAAAGAAAACAAACAAAATGGAGCTGGCTAGGAAAGTGAGGGACAGCTAACCTGACTACAAAAGAAAACCCGAAACACACGGTCCTTGGTATCTTCAACACCCACTGACTACCTGGCCAGCAGCTATATCACCCTGCAACTCACACCTGGCAACCCACTGAAGCTCAGCAGGTGTGAGCCTGGTCAGTACCTGGATGGGAGACCTCCTGGGAAAAACTAAGGTTGCTGCTGGAAGAGGTGTTAGTGTGGCCAGCAGGGTGCGCTCACCCTGCGGCTCATGTGGGTCCTAATGCCCCAGTATAGTGACGGGGACACTATACTATAAACAGGTGCCGTCCTTCAGATGAGACGTAAAACCGAGGTCCTGACCCGCTGTGGTCATTAAAAATCCCAGGGTGTTTCTCGAAAAGAGTAGGGGTGTAACCCCAGCGTCCTGGCCAAATTTTCCATCGGCCTTTATCAATCATGGCCTCCTAATAATCCCCCTCTATGAATTGGCTACATTACTCTGCTCTCCTCCCCACTGATAGCTGATGTGTGGTGAGCATTCTGGCGCACTATGGCTGCCGTCGTATCATCCAGGTGGATGCTGCACATTGGTGGTGGTGGAGGGGAGTCCACATTACCTGTAAAGTGTCCAGAAAAGCACTATATAAGTGTAAGCAATTATTATTACCTAAAACCATACAAGACAAACGGCACTCACCCGTACTAAACTAGTATTACTAATACAAAATCAATTAAGTGTGTAGAATGTACCTAACAACCTAAACTAACCTTATACACAAGAGTTCACACAAAAACACAAGTTAACTAGGAATACAATTAAGGGTAAATGGGTAATCAACAGGAACAGGGTACAAAAGAACACAAAGGTTGAACATGTAACACGTTAGTGCAAGGTAATGGCAAAACAAGGATAAACACAAACAAATGAAAGTACAAAGAAATGAACAGAAACCAAAAAAACAACAAAGCCAAAGCTATATGAAAATACACACACACACACACACACACACACACACACACGCAAAAGCAAAAGCAAAAGCAAAACCAAGTGGGACCGAAGTCAAACAAAAGGCCTTTCCTTCCTGAAAACCTCCATGTTATACACTGAATAAGATGCAGTCTGATTGGCTGAGAGGCTGATTGATGATGTCATATGGAACAGTGGTGTAATGGTGGGCCAATGGGGAAGGGAGAACAATCAAAGGTCAGCTGTGTGGAACATAAAAAAACACACAGAGACCACACACTGGGACATAACACTAATTACTGTCATTATACTTTGTAGCTATATTGATTTTTTTAAACCAAAGCTGGTTCTAATCAGTTTCTCATTGAATCCTTTTTCAAATAAGTAGACAATTCAAATAACATTTAATGTTTCAAACTATCTACTTAATACACATTTAATTGTTATTATTAATATAACATTTACTGCACATTATGTTAGGCATGCCACATTAAGCATTCATTGCCCCACTTAGAGGTTTTAAAACAGTAACACAGTCTTACACACAAAAGGCGTTGGTCATTAAAATGTGGTATAACAAACAATATATTGTGTGGTATGGAACTTTATGTTTGAAGCATTCAGAGTGGCTGTGTCTGTATATAGGCAGTGTAGCGGCAAGGCTTATTAAAATACAGGAATTAAGTTTGCTGCTTCCTTGCCAGTCCCTCTCTCCTTCATCTCAGTGGTGCTTGATACGGAGAGGCCATTCCATTTGGTTCACAATGAAGGTGTTTTTCTAGCTGATAGAGTGTCCTGATAAGGAACAACTCCCAAGGCTGAGACACACCAGCCACCCTAATAAATGGCCATCTCTGGTGCCTTAAAGTCTGGGAGATTCCAAGGGAGTCTTATCCCAAGTTGTTAACAACTCTAAGGTCAGAGTGCATTGTTACTCATCATCAGCCAATCAGGAACTGGTAGGGCAGGTTAACCCCACGTGGGTCTCGGATGCCCATGAAACTTCCAGCCAATGAACGACCATAGTTCCTCTAGGTAAAACAGGCAGCACATTTCTCAGACTCAGCACGCCTCCTGGACATTTCTCAGACTCAGAGCTCCTCCTGGACAATCACGTAACGGCCAGTGTGTCCGAATAGCAGGACTTTCCTTTGTTCTAAGAGTTGAGAACGGAGGTTGCCAGCACATAACCAAAGGATCCACCCGAGGTTAGCCCAAGCCTCGTGAACCCACCGCAAATGCTCACCTGATCAACAAGTGAACTATGGTCGGAACCGTGGACAGCTGAATCTAAGGATTCAGGACTAGCGCTACATCAGAACGAACCGGTCTTCTTCCTGTCTAAAGAGTGTGACCTGCTTGGACCCGCAGTCACTTTTCTCCTGTGCACAAACTCTGCTAGTTTTGGCCAACACTAACTAGGTCTTCAGAGAGCATCAGCAGCGCATCGCAGCAGGAATCTTTCCCACCACGTCGCAAGCTGCAACAGCACTGCCTGGCACCGAGCCAGAGAACGCCTATTGGACACAGCAACAAGCCTACCGCTGTTTGTGTCCACGGGAGATCTGAATCCACACAGATTGGATGAGTATTCAACATTCTGCATTACAGCTAGAGAATTCAATTGTTACCTCATCCTGAGTTGATATCAATTTAATTCCTATGAGTGATGTACTTGTTTTGAGTATCTAGTGTAGAAGTTGTAATCCAAGTTCATTTACGAAACGGTCTAAATGAATGATATGCTGAATGTGTTTCCCTCTTGGTTTGTAACTCTTTGTGATTGAATATATACCTTTTGTATTCTGCTAACCCTCACAACAAGATCTGTTATGTTTATATGCACATTTTATGTATTAATAAATGTATTCTCATGCAATTAGTATCCATGTGTGCGTTGTTTGAATTATCCAGCAAGGTTGATTCTAATAGCCATCAAAGAATCATTTTGTGACTTACTGCTACAATTAATAATTGTCCCAGTAAATGCACAAAACCCCTACATTTACTGGTGCCTCGTGAGAGGATGCCTACAGCAGATAAACAATGATAAGATTTGTATGCTATACTGTTTAAAATAAGAAAATGCTAGCACCTTCATGATAAGAAGAAAAGCCACAGAGACCAAAAAAAAAACTTTCTTGTAGCAAACCTATTGGAATAGATAATAGATTATTTTTCTTACAAGTTTCTCAGAACAGGGAATTAGCATCACCAACCTCTTGTTTCACCCAGAACCAAACATAAAACTTCCTGGCAATATCCACAATTTAAACACCAGCAATAGATTGAGTCAATACCGATGCCCAGAATAATCACCAGAGATCACCAGAGCAATGACAGGAACAGAATCTGCTTGATCTGATATGCCTATTCTTTAGTACCATAAGACCTATTTATGGCCTGATCATTCAAGCACTAGTCCTTATCAAACATAAGGAAGGAGACCATTCTGTAGCTTGCAGTGTTTATGGCATTGAGTGTGTCTGCCTTTAAAACTTAATAATGGAATGTAAATCAGTTCTTAAGTATTTTAATTATCATTAAACATAGTTTACTCACCAGTTAGTTTTATATTTGAAACCATCATTCAACAAAGCAGGAGCTTATTGTACTTTCTAATGACATTACACATGGAAGGATTATACATTTTAATCGTTTTAATTAAAAAAAATACATTTTAGAAAAGTTTCATCTACACAAAAATCACAGACTATTTTCGATTGTATTTCTGAATGTTATGTCACAGTTCAATATTTTATATACATCTAAATAAAGTCAGGTGTCAGGTGCATAAAGTATTAGTAATCAATAATTAGTATTAACATTACAAAGTGTTGCAGTCTTTTCTGCTTTAAAGGTACACACCTTGTGGATGAATTTTCACCTCGAATGTTTGCCCACCAGCTAACACACAGAAGAAAACTGAATACAAAAAGTACTGTACTTGCAAGAATAGTGATTACAAACATTAAAGAAAACATACTTGCTTTATACTGTTATACTGTACAGTGTATTAAAACACTCTATGGTCACTACACTGCCCACTAAACCTCTTTCCCACAATTTCAGGGGGGCAAGGTCACGTAGCTGATTCACAGCTGGATACAATTTAATCTTGCAAAAAGTCAGATATTTGTCAACATATTTGCTAAAACTATAAATCTCAGTAATCTTTCTATGTTAGTCTCACTGTATGCCCCAATGCTCACTCAATGTTCACACTCCCAGTAAAATAAAAAACTTGTTTCCCGCATTGTCGCCTGGCACCAGAGGGGAAGGAAAAGTGCCCTCGGTCATGTTTTTCACTGACAGACAAAGTTGATTAAAATTCATTCAAAGGGTGTGATGTGTTAACACAAACTCTGCTTAACAGATCTGCTTGTAAGAACAAGGTAACTTTCTGTTCAATGAAATAAAGCTACAGTATAGTATTTTAAATTCTTCAAGCAAAATTAGCAGTTTGTCAAAATATGCTACTTTGCAAGCAGTACTCAACTTCTCAAAAGTTACATTTTGTCTCTCGTGCAAACTCAACAAAGGTATATTTTTTTATAATTCTGAAATTTGAACGGTATTCCTCAGGGACTCATTATAGTATTGTAGTGCGTGCAGGAAAATTAAAATACCGCCCCCCCCCCCAGGCGAGTCTTACCTCCCGCTGTTCCAAAGCCGTATGGTTTCAAAGTATGTCTGAAATATCTTTTCCTACTCCAGTTATTAATACAATCTATTTTTATTCATCCAGCTATTTTAAAAAATATAACCAAAAGGATTGCTGTAAAGGTTAAATTCCAAGCTGAAAAGACAAGACTCAATGTGTCTTCTCTAACTCTTCAGTTTACAGCTCGTCCATGGTCATTAATTACTGGTGTAGCGGCAATGCTTATTAATAAGGCAGAATTAAGTGTTGCTGTGCTTTCACAAATGAGGCCCCATCTCTCTCTTCATCTATTCAGCTATTCATGCAGGCTGATTTAAAGATGTTTACTTTTGATAAGGGACAGCTCCCAAATGGGGATGCACTTAGCTAAGCCTGGCTATCATGATCACTGGTCATCCATTGGCACCTATCTGTCTAGGGAGTGCCAGATGGACATCTGGACTGCATTCCTAAGTGTCAGGAGTAAGTGACTCATATCTCACCTTGATCAACCAATCAGGGACTGGTAGGGCCGAGTAACCCACGTGGGACTCTGATGCCCATGGTACTTTCAGTCAATGAATGAGCTGAAGTTACACCAGGTAAAAACAGGCAACACAGAGCTCCAAGACTATTCGAAGGAAAATTCTAAGGAGAATTCCAGGGGTGTGAGACAATTTCAGGGCAGGACGGCCCAGGAGCAGAAAGGTTCCCAAGGGCAGGATATTCTCGCAGCACGCCTCCTGACCCATCCTGAGACTCAGCCCGGACAACCACGGAGAACTGGACAACCACAGAACGGCCAGTGTGTCCGAGTGCCAGAACTTTCATTTGTTCTAAGAGTCTAGAGCGGAGGTTGCCAGAGAGTAACCAATGGATACACCCTAGGTTAGCATCAGCAGCAAGCCTTGTGAACAGGTCGGAACTGTGGACAGCTGAATCACTATTCAGAACTAGCGCTTCATCAGGAACGAACCGGTCATCTTCCTGACCTGCTGGGACCCACAGTCATCTTTTCTCCTGTGCACAAACTTTGCTAGTTTAAGCCAACACTAACTAGCCTGTCAGTGAGCATCAGCAGCGCACCGTCGCAAGCCGCAGAGCACAGCCTGGCACGGAGTCAGAGAGCCCGCAGGAGATCTGAATCCCCAAAGAATGGATGAGTATTCAACTTCACTGCATTACAGATCGAGAATTCAATTGTTATCCCAACCAGTTGATATCAATTTAATTCCTAAGAGTTATGTACTTGTTTTGAGTATCTAATGTATAAGTTATAACCAAGTTCATTTACGAAACGGTCTAAATGAATGATATACCTAACGTATGTCCTCTTGATATGTGTAACACTTCGTAACTGAATGAATATACACCTTTTGTATTCTGATAACCCTCACGATAAGATCTGTTAGGTTTACATGTATATTCTATGTATTAATAAATGTATCTTTGTGTATTAGTACCTGTGTGAGTGCGTTGTTTGAGTTATATCATGAAGTTGGATTCTAAAGCCATTAAAAGAATCAATTTTGTGATTTACTGCTACAATTAATAATTGTCCCAGTAAATGCCCAAACCCCTACAGAACTGGTGCCTCGTGAGAGCACACTACACTGGCAATTGTAAAAAAATAACCCTTTCCCCCTCCCTTGTTTAATTTAAAGATTTCCACGAAGAAATCCTTAAACACAAAACCATCATATTTAATAATTCATCTAGCTGATTCCTTATTGAATGACGCTGACAGACCGGGTTCAGTTCCAGGCGGTGTACTATATAGTACAGTTTAAACTTCTTTTTAAATTGCAAGTTAAATTGTTGGCTGATTACTGCCTGCTAACATTTGGATTAAGACAAAATATAGATTTTCCGAATTCGGATGTAAACCTGAAAGAGACACATTATGGTCACAATAAGCTATAATAGTGGACTTTTTTATGCATTTGGCTATATGAGAAACAAACTGAAAGTAATGCTCTGATTGTGTTTTGATCCGCCTGGGTGCAGCTTGCTTAGCTGCTTAGTTACATGATTCCATATTAATATAACTATCAAGTGATGTTAAATCACTACAACATTTATCTTTCTACAATAACAGCAAATGGTGTTCTTACTATGTATTCTTAGAAAAGGATAAAATGTTATTACTTTTTGTAAAGTACAGAATTTAAGCTTAATATTGTTGGAACAAGCACGTTAAAACCAGAACACACTGTAAGTTACCAAGTTGAAGACTTTGATGCATAAAATATTTATGCATAATTAAATTATTTATGATGAAGGTGGAAGGTTGTGTACTTTTGTCCAACTGAGCAATCTTTCTTTTCTAAAATATACCTACTTTTTAATGTTTAATGTTTAACATGCTGCAATACGCAGTTTAAAATTACAGATGCAGCCATTCAAAATGGGTGGGGTATTTCGCGGTATACCCCGGTGGGTGTGTCGCATCAAAACGCAGTATAATGCAGTATCACGCAGTATATCGCGTCATTTGACATCATGCTGGAAAGTATCTGGAATCACCTTGTAAAACCGCCAGGAGGAGCCAATAAAGCTTAACCTCTCATGTACAGCATTTGAGCTTTTAAATTTAAACTGTGTATTACAGCATGTTAATCATCAGTCATTAAAAAGTTGGTATATTTTATGAAAGCAAGATTGCTCAGTTGGACAAAAGTACACAACCTACCTTTATCAGAAATATTTATGCATCAGAGCCTTTACCGAAGATATTACTAATAGTATTAATACTGAATGACTTTGGACAAGCTGTAAACTCAAAGTATTACACTGGTCCACATTCTTTCTAACCGTCATTTTAAATGAAAATACTTTTAGGTGGGTAGCTGCGTCAGCATGCGTAGGCTGCAAAGAAACAAGTAATAGGTTTATTCCATGCTGAAAAAAAGAAGAAAGAGTACACAACGTTTCGGCCGTGGAGCCTTCTTCAGGTGTGAGAGAGACAGGGCAGTAGGCAAAGGTAAAGTAGCGGGAGAACAAAGGTTGGGAGGGAGGAGGAGTGAGAGGCGGGAGCAGGGGACAGAAAGAGAGGCCAATCAAGAGGTGTGAAGTCAGAATGGGTGCAGAGAGGTGTGAAATGAGACTTCCAATGAATGGAGAAAATTTAAAAGAACAGTAATCTGTCGTTAAGGGAAGGGAGAATGTGTGATCCTAACTGCAGAATAATTTTAGTTTCGGTGGTCTTTCTGATGTATGAGTTCGGAAAACCGTCTTTGAGAACACAGACGGAGAGATTAGAGTGGTCGTGGCCGTCAGAGGTGAAATGAGAAACAATGGGCTTGGAGAGATCTTTAATCTTATAAAATACTTTTAGTTTAGTTTCTTTGACAAACACCACAGCATTTCGTAGATCTAACTAACGAAGACAGGACATTAGCTAGCCAATACAATAAAGGAATTACTTTTTTTTCCTAATTTCTTTAGCACATTTGTACAAGCACTTGGAATCTGTCCAAGCCCTACTTTGTCAGGCATTTTCATTTACTGCAACGGACATAAAATCTTCCTTGCTTTTAACAGAGCGTTTCATAATTTCTAACTACGAAAATTATTTAAACTGCGACACTTATGATTCAACCAGAGCTCAAAATATCACAAGGATCCTCAAGAGCACATCAAAGACTGTATTAAAAGATACTTGTATGAGATACATGAGAATCCAGGCTTTTTTATCAACGCTTTCTTTTCCGTATAGCAGATATTATGGAACCACTTCAGAAGGGTGTCAGCCAGTCAGATTCCAGGAATCGGTACTTTAAAGAAAAAATACACACCGGTATTCCATTTCTCCCTAAACATTTTAAGCATCGAAGTCTTTAACTAACATGTGAAATAGCGTGTAAAAAAATGGAAGCTTTTCTGCTAATATAATATGGAATCACGTAACTAAAGAAATTAATAACGATATGATTATATTTGTGTACTGCAACAGGGCTGTGTAGGACTGTTTTGCCTTTCCCTTCATGTGACTTCCTTAGTAGCCCACTGGTCTACGTGCCTGATTACTAAACCTGCGGGTTGTGTGCTCAAATCCAGCTGGCGCCGTGACTTTTCTTTTAACAAACATTTCTTTGAAAAAATAGAATAGCAATATTATGGACAATTAATTGACTTTTATATTTCTAAATATCGCAACATGATCAAATTTAAGTCATTTTTGATAACAATGAATAGTCACCTTCTTCCCTTCTGACAACGGTCCCTGCTTCTGCTTCCTGCTTCTATTGTGTGTGTATGGGGGGGATCCCTTTAGATCTCCCTTCAGATTTAAAAGGTTATTAATCATATCTTCGGTGTCGCATCTTACCAGTGCAGCTGACCTTTTGTTGCCTGGGTCAACTATCACAAAGCTTTAGAGAACTTAACATTTCTATTATCAACAAATTGTAAATATGACATTTACATTGGCATTATTAATTTTTCGCATGGGTGTAGGGAGGATTGTCAGCTGTCACTGACAGTGGACCCCGCTCTTAGGCTGCGCACACGATCTTTTAAATTTTTATAGAGAAATGGAGGCTGTACAGTATGCGTTACAATATAAACATTTATATTGATTTAAATCGCGTTTTGATTTAAATCGCAAACACGTGTTTAGTTATATGTGTTTTTTGAATCATAATCAGACAAATGCAACATAAATTGATACAGTATCTTTGTCTTCTAAGTATCTTAATAAACTTTCAGCATAGCTTTCTACCCGTTTAGATTTATTTTTCTTGGGATTTTGGGATAAAATGTGGAAAGATTAGATTGTAATCGTTTTTATTTTTTATCTATTTACAAGGAAAACGGATACCTGCCCAGACTGTACACCAGCTTCACTGTGGGACAGCCGCACTGGTCAGCGGCTTTCCCAAACCCCACCCTGACCACTTTCACTCCTGTCCTGCTCTTCCCCACGCACCCCAGCTGGACACTCTTCGGCCTCTGCCCGAAAAAATGTATATTTAGATATTTAGACCCGGCGCGGCACCGAGAGAGCGTCTGCATTTATAACTTAGTTTTTAAAATTAGTCAAGCAATATGAAGCATCTTTTTTTACTTTTAAGTCCCTTAATTATCATTAAGCTCAGCTTTCTCACCACTTAGATTACTTTTTGATACCATCCTTAGACAAAGCAGAAGCTTCTTGTATTTTCCGATTACATACAAGTGGGAAGATTACAGATTTTAATCATCTTTAATTTTGTTACGTAATACGTTTTAGGAACGTTTCATCTATACAAACACCACAAAACTATTCTCTATTGTATTTCTGAATGTTATGTTACACTTAAAGTAGTTCACTGTTTTAAATACATCGAATTAAGAAAGTTAGGTGTAAGCATAATTTTGTAAGCATATAGTAATCGATAATATTGAATTTAGCCAGTAATAAGTTGTTGCACTTTCCCCTGCATCTTGTAAAAATATATTTTCATTGTTAAAATATACATTAAATCAGACGGTGCCTTGATCCAAAGTGCTCCCTGATATATGCGGCGACATGCTGTTTCACCACGACTTCCTCGAAGAATTCACGATCCATAATTCCTTCGAAAATAGATAGATAGAGACAGATAGATAATATTTTATTAATCCCGTAGGGAAATTGATGTGTTACAGCAGTCCAGCCCAAGACAAGCAAAACAGAAATCAGAATAGTTATAAAACAAAAGACAACAAAATAAATAAATAGGTGTGTGCAAAATGTGCTGATCATAGTCACTGTAAAAACAATAAAATATGTGCAAAATGTGCATAGATTTATACAGACTGATTGTCCAAAAAGTACAATGGACTAAACATGCTGACCATAGAGGAGCAAATGAAGGGCTAACAGTTCTAGCCTAGGGCAGCGTTATACACCCTGACAGCCGCCAGGAGGAAAGACCAGTGGAAATGTTCCCTTGAACACCGTAGCTGGAGCAGTCTATTGCTAAATGTGCTCCACTGCCCAGTGACAGTCCCATGAAGCGGATGAGAGGCATTGTTCATGATGGCTGTGAGATTGGTCAGCATTCAGGGGTCAGGGATCAAGGCTCATCCCCAACACAGAGCCAGCCTTCTTGAGGAGTTTATTGAACCTATTTGCATATTTTGTCATGATGCTGCTGCCCCAGCACACAACAGCGTAGAAGATTGCCGCCGCCACCACTGATTCATAAAAAATGTGTAGCGGTGTTCCACACACACCAAAGGACCTGAGTCTCCTAAGAAACTAGAGTTGGCTCTGACCTTTCTTGTACAGGGCGTCAGTGTTACCAGACCACTCCAGCTTATCATCCAGGTGTACCCCTAAGTACTTGTAGGAATGAACACCCTCTATGTCCTCACCCTGGATGGAAATAGGGTTCAGTGGAGAAATAAGTCTCACTGTGCTTTCACAAACGAAGATATCCATCAAAGCCAAATGCTGTACAATGTCCCGTGTTGACTTCCCATTTCTTTTCATCTTCATTATTTGGTGTGAGAGAGTCTTCGTGATTTTGGCCATAGTCCGTCTCCTTACCAAACTGATACAGTGGTGCAGCTTGAAGTCTGTACCTATATACTGTATAGTATGGCACAGATAAAACTTACACCATACCGATGAGCTACAGATGCAGCCATTCAAAATGCATTATCTTGCGGTATGCTGTACGCAGTCTACCGCAAGCTACCGGTAAATACCGCGAGTTACCGTAAATTCTCCTATAATACGACAAGCAAAATAATAGTATCCAGAATTTCCGCAAGGTGGAGCTAATAAAGCTCAACCTCTCATGTTTGAGCTGTGGCCATCAAAGTCTTTAACGAAGATATTACTAATAGTATTAATAATGAATGACCTTGGACAAGCTGTAAGTGTAAACTCAAAGTATTGCCCCAGTCAACATTCTTTTTTTCATTGACCGTCTTTGTAAAAGTAACACCACAGCATTTCGCAATCACGCATTTGTTTCCAATCATGCAAAGTACAGTAATTTTTGAGAATTGATTCACCATGCCTTTCACATGCTCATAAAAGAGATTGATTTAGGAACATAAACATATTACCGTATGAAAACTGTACTGTATACAGTATGTATATGTATATTTAATGTCTTAACTGTGCCCGTTTAAGTATTGAATATTTATATCTAATTTTACCACTGAAGGGAAATCTTAGTAGCTGAGCATAAGAAGAATAGGAGCATACTGCAACGCGTGTGAAGGCCATAAACGATATTAATTTTGGAACATAAACATACAGTGTATGGCTGGTCTCGGTACTTTAAAGAAAACACACACGAAACATGGTTTCATTATGACCAGAATCGGTCTTGAGATATTTTTAACTTGATTTACAGTATTTTAGAGGTATGTCTTAACACCGATACTACAGTGCGTAAATACTGCTCACGTATATGTTTCTAGGTTTATATTATGCATTTCATACGGCCAAATTACTTTTGAGCAACTAATAAGAAGCGCGAAATGGTATGCGTTTTAGTTTCGTTTTGTGCTGGGACTCTGCTTTTAACAATGTCGCCGTGGATTGATTAGAGATATCAAGAACATACAAGTCATTTTTTAAATGTTGTAGTTCGTCTTGTAAAAATGTTACGAGTACATCATCTATCAACAATTACACAGGTTCTGTTTCCATATTGCGGATTTTGGTTACGTAATATTATTTTCTAGATTTCACGTTGTGAATATATGATTTGGGCAAACAGAGCCGCAAAGAAGTACATTATGGGTTGTTGTTTTGTTTTTTTTTTGCAGTTTTATCTAGAACAAGCGATGCTTAAACCTTTGTCTGATTCTTGTGAAACTATCCACACGACAGTTACAGTACCTAGGAGTTGACTTCAGTGATGTCACTGATGGGATGTTTCTAAAAATCCATCCTCTGTAGAACGTCTTCTCTAGTTGTCCTGCATATGTATTCGCTAATGAAGGTGTGTGTTCTGAGCCTGGATCTCTACATTTCTGTATGAACCAGCTTAGAGGGCTAAAGACACCTTGTGTTTAAATTAAGTGTAAGGTAATTTATGCTTCTAAAGTCATGGTCAGCATTTATTATTGTACTGTGCTGTAAACTTGTTCTGTGCCTAGTCACATTATTTTATAGCGTTTTTATAGCGTTGTCAAATCTGGTGGCGCTGTGTGTTAGTTTCCTGACTCCCATGTCACATGGTCTGTGAATGAATCCCATGGAACTATGACTTTATTTTTTTACAAACATTTCTTTGAAAAAATGAAACGTTTCCCTTGGTCAGAGATTAAATAAAACCTCACTCGCACCAAACAAATTTATATTTCTAAATATCACAACATGATCGAATTTAAGTCTTTTCAATAACAATGAATAGTCACCTATGCGTTACAAAATAAACATTTATATTGATTTGAATCGCATTTTGATTTAAATCGTAAACGCGTGTTTAAATATATGTGTTTAAAAGCGATATACTGTATAAAAGCGCTGATTCTTATGGAGTGTGTTCCGCCGGGGATTCAAAAAAACGTCTTTTTTAATCGCGTATCTAAGGGAAATTGCAGTATAACGTTGTTCATGCACAAACAGTGGCATGTTACATTATAATTTGGGTGTCTCCTCTTGCCAGAAAGCTCTAAATTGCAACGTAAATTGCAAAAATGCACTTGGAATCTGTCCAAGCCCTCCTACGAAAATTATTTAAACTGCGACACTGATCATTCATCTCTAAATAAACTTTATTTTATATAGCGTTTTAAGCGAATAGGTAGTTGGAGGAATTTGCGAGAGTATAATGGTTTGATATATTTGATTTTGTATTGTGGTCGTTATCTATGTTTTTGGTTGGTATTATGTTTATATGGTTGTTTTTGTTGGTTGGTTGTTATTATGGTTATTAATAATACGATCTATAGTTGAAATCTGAGCCTAAATAAAAAGAAAAAGCAAGTGATTAGGTTTATGAGCAATCTAATTACTTATTCGTTTAAAACGCTATATAAAATAAAGTTTATTATTAATTTGCTAGACAGAGCGGTGAACATTATTATGCATAAGACAAAGATAACGAAATCTGTGTACGCTGTAAGGTTTTTACTTCTTAAACTTTTAAAATACACGTTTCGAACAGAAAGAAATCCTCTTCCTGGTACAGTACTGTATGTATAGCAAACCAGCACGTCTTTTTTCTCCAATCAGAAGGGTGTCAGATGGTGTCAGCCAATCACCATTCTGAAGCCCTACCATAATCTCTGGTATGGGGAGACCCCAGAATTCTGTCCCATAGTTTAGACAGATGATAGATACTTTTATTGATCCCGTGAGGGAAATAAAGTAAATCATTTTCATTTTAGGAAATTATTAAACGCTCGGTTAAAAGCAAAGGAGATTGTCTGTTATAGTGGACATAAAAACAAGAGTTCGCTGGCATTATATAATTATACGAATTTTCGTAGTTAGAAATTATGGAACGCTCTGTTAAAAGCAAGGGAGTTTTTATGTCCGTTACAGTTCTTTTGAAACTGAACTTTTTTGAATTGACTGAGCTCCGTGCTGTACCACACAATGTCTGTTTTTTTGTGTGCTGTCCTACTGTACTTCCTACATTGAAAATACCAGTGAAACCGGTTTAATTCGTCACAGCCAGCCTTCCCGCAGAGAGGGGGGTTGTACTCGTTAATGTCTTAAACAAAGAAACAAAGAAACTTCTTGGAAAGATTACAGATTTTAATCGTCTTTTATCTGAACCAGGGACAATCTGAACATGTTTCTCTATAACAATAATAAAAAACTTTTTTTACATATCACTTTTAAAAGTGGCATCTCAAAACAATACAGTAGATGTAAACCACAGATTACAAAGTAAATACCCAGACAAAAGCAAACACGTTTTTAATAAGATGCTTTTATTCGTTCATAATCCGACGATCTCAGGAAGACTAATGGGGGTCTGTCTTTTTTTCTGGAAAACCATAACTCTGGTCTTGTCCAGATTGACTGTCAGTGCCCAGGTCTGACAGTGCTGCTCCAGCCTCTTCTGTGGGCGACAAAGAGGAGGAAAGAGGAGGAACTCGATTTGTGTAATTAATGAAGATCAGTAAATCAAGGGACAAAACCTGGCTGGCGCCTGGCTCCTCAATGGGCTTCGACGTGCTTATGCGTTGGTTTAACAGTCCGGGTGTGGCAATGTATTTTATTATTGTTATAGAGAAACATGATCAGATTTTCCCCGGTTCAGAAAAAAAGATCTGAAGTACTGTACCGTTTACTAGTTTGTCACTCTTCTCATCCCCTCTTTGCTAAATGGCTTTTGAATTGAGTCACATGAAGACGGAGGTGAAACAGCCCTACACAGCCCTGTCGCAGTACACGAATATAATTATATTTTACTAATTTCTTGAGATACGCGATTCTTTTAATACAGTCTTTGCTGTGCTCTAGAGGATCCTTGTGATATTTCGAGCTCTTGGTGAATGATAAGTGTCGCAGTTTAAATCATTTTCGTAGTTAGAAATTATGGAACGCTCTGTTAAAAGCAAGGGAGTTTTTATGTCCGTTGCAGTTCTTTTGCAACATGAATATAATTATATCGTTATTAATTTCTTGAGATACGCGATTCCATATTATATTCCCTTTTAATCAAATTCTAAAAGTATGCTTGTTGACTCCGGTATCACGTTAGTTAAAGACTTCGATGCTTAAAATGTTTAGGGAGAAATGGACTGGTGTGTATGTTTTCTTTAAAGTACCGAGACCATCCATATACTGTATGTTTAAGTTCCAAAATTAATATCGTTTATGGACTTCACACGCGTTACAGTATGCTCCTAATCCTTTTATGCTCAGGCACTAAGATTTCCCTTCAGAGGTAAAATTCCATATAAATATTAAATACTACAATGGACACAGTAAAGACGTTTACTGTAAATCTTTGTACGACAGACCAATGGACCACGAGTGCCCCTGTTGGTCAACCAATCACGTACCACGGTACCCTGCGTCATCTTGCATCACGATGCGTGACGCCGTAGCCAATTACCTCCGGTACGTGTCTGTACCGCGCACTTTGAATGGCTGCATCTGTAATACCAGGGAAAGACACTCCAATTTTATTTAAAACACAATACGCCAGAAAATGTGTCTGATGCATTAGCAAGTTAAAACAATTGTGTTGAAAACCTGGGCGTAACAGCTGTTCCTTTTTCTGATCACTTGCCCTCTGGATACACGTCTTACCTGTCCTGTTCTTTATTTTCCTAATTTGCTGATAATGCCTGCTGCAATCCACTTCTGCCCTCACACCTAAAGAAGACTATTTGAAATTTCTTTAATTCACCATTGTGCAATTAACCCTTGTATGTGCTGTCCTTAGACAAAACAAGGCTCGCCAAATAATGTGATTCGAAATCTGTTTTTCTAGCTTTTAAAGTCGTGCGATGTGTAAGCAGGAACACATCATTATATCTTACATATGACAAATACATAATTTAACTCCCAAACAAACACAAACGTGTTATTACATAAAATGTTTTTATTCACTCATAATCTGAAAATTTCAGGAAGACTAAGGAAGGACTTAGGGAATTGTCATCTGTTGTTGAAGCTCTGTGAGCTCGGTGACTTTGAGACCATTTGTTATCCCAAGTTAAGAACTGAGAAAAAAGAGCTGACTGACAAGATTTAAGATGTGGCTGTCAATGTTGGATTAAAAAAAACACGTTGCCCGACGTTAGTTGCATTGCTTGGAAAATAATTTTATTTCGAGAGACTGGATAAGTAATTCAAGTGTTTTTTTAACTTCCTGAAAAACAAGTAATAACTGAACAATATGTGCAAATGTTTTATGATATGTCGCTGTTGTGAATGTCTGTGGAGTGCATCTTGTTTGCCTGTCTGTCCTGGCTGTGCTCTCTCGCTCGCCCTCCCCACTCTCTCAATTCAATTCAAGGTGCTTTATTAGTATGACAGATGGGTACAATCAGTGTTGAGTATTTACTTTGTAATCTGAGGTCCTTTTGACTGTTTTTGCATCTACTGTATTGCTTTGAGATGCCACTTTTAAAGGTGATATATAAAATCAAGGCTTTAACTTGCTTTAACTCCGCAAATCTGAGTTCTTGTTTCTGTCCTATCCGAACCCGAAAGTATTACAAATGTATCTTTATAGCAGGTGGTGTACAGCTTTTTAGTATAGATTACGCTTTTCTAAATTTTATTTTAAAAATGAAAACGATTACAATCTAATCTTTCCACGTTTGATCCCAAGATCCGAAGAAAAATAAATCTAAACGGGGAGAAAGCTATGCTGAAAGTTTATTAAGATACTTAGAAGACAAAGATATGGATTTATGTTGCATTTGTCTGATTGTGAAACAAAAAACACATATATTTAAACACGCGTTTGCGATTTAAATCAAAATGCGATTTAAATCAATATAAATGTTTATATTGTAACGCCTAGGTGACTATTCATTGTTATGAAAATGACTTAAATTCGATCATGTTGTGATATTTAGAAATATAAATTTGTTTGGTGCGAGTGAAGATTGATTTAATCTCTGACCCAGGGAAAAGTTTTATTTTTTAAAAGAAATGTTTTTTTAAAAAAAAGTCATGGCTTCAGCTGAATTCGAACATCCACCATGTGATGGGGGAGTCAGGAACCTAACCCACAGCGCCACCGGCAAGGTCACATGCAGAGTACTGAAAAAGCACTACAGAAACATTATCATCAAAAATGTACAGCGTGTACTATTCTTGTGTTGCAGTACATGAATAGAATTATATCGTTATTAATTTCTTTAGATACGCAATTCCAGATTATATTCCCTTTTAATCAAATTCTAAAAGTATGCTTGTTGACTCAGGTATCATGTTAGTTAAAGACTTCGATGCTTAAAATGTTTAGGGAGAAATGGAATACTGGTGTGTATTTATTCTTTAAAGTATCGAGACCAGCCATATACTGTATGTTTATGTTCCAAAATTAATATAGTTTATGGCCTTCACATGCGTTACAGTATGCTCCTATTCTTTTTATGCTCAGCTACTAAGATTTCCCTTCAGTGGTAAAATTCCATATAAATATTCAATACTAAAACGGGCACAGTAAAGACATTTAAATCTTTCTACGACCGACCAACAGCCCACGAGTGCCCCTGTCGGTTAACCAATCACGTACCGCGGTATTTTGTGTCAACGCGCGCGAGGCCGTAGCCAATTACCGCACTTTGAATGGCTGCATCGGTATTAAAAGTCTAAACAGTATACAACTTAAATTCTTTGAGATTGTCAATCAGCAGTGGCCGGGATTTGAAACCTGGTGTTCTCTGGCAACAGCTCAAATGCTTTATTAGCTCCACCTGGTGGTTTTACAAGGTACTTCCAGATACGATTATCGTATTTAAAAAAAACATGCGGTATGTTGCCATAGGTTGCACTATGTCCACCACGTTTTAACACAGCATACCTCGCTTATTTTGAATTGCTGAATCTGAAGTATATTAAGTAGGAAAAAAAGCATGGAAACATCTGGGTTCAAATCAGAATATCTTCCCAAAAAATGATTTTCACACAGTGAAATGGAAATGAAAAAGTTGTAAGACAGAAGAGCTCAACACAACACTAGTAGGCACTTTATGTTGTAGCGAGGACTATGACTAAACAGATTGCTTTGTATTTTTTTCCCAGATCAGTAAGCAGCTTAGCTGCCTGGTTAATGGAGAAGGAACCTGAAGAAGTAAGATAGACCTGGGAGTTTAGTACAATTTTGTTTCTGTTCATATGCTACAGTTTTTTGTATTTAAAAAAGTTAAAAAGTTAAAAGTTACAATGTGTCCCCACATAGCCAAAGCTCATGCCACACTGCAAAGTTTCTGAAAAAAGCTAAAAAAATATTCTGTGAAAAATGCTGAAAATGCAAGCAGTTTTATTAGACTCAGTTCTATTCGAATATTAGCAAAAAGCAATGGTATTTAACTATAAACAAGGCTAGAGTACACACATATGCAATACAGTATATGAAACAAAGAAATCATCAATTATTATTGAATTTGATATGGAAAAGTAAATGTAAGCTAAAAGTACAGAATATTATTCTTTTATTTCTGGGTATTTCTACACATCATGTACATGCTTTAGTGGGATCTTGTGGTAAATTAATTATTACTCAAGTATATAAAAGTAATGTCAAAATGATTATGGAAAGTTATTGAGTTAAAGAATTCCATGAAGTAATATCAACAGATACTCATACATCAAAAATTGCAGCCATTTTCGCAGAATGCCTTAATCTAGATGCAATTATTTACACTTAATATTAATATTTCCCCTTAGCAGGCAGTTGTTACTAGTTCACTTTGACTTCTAAGGTATCGGAATAGACAGACGGCTCACAGACAGGATATTAGCTTATCCTAAACCCACTGAACGGCTTCCTGGTGTCTAAGCCTTGTGTCCCTATGCCAACTGGTTGTGGTGACATCTAGCAGGTTCTACGCAGTGGTAGTACTGTTGGGCCATGTCCCAAAAGCTGCACTGAGCCCTACGGGACTGCACTTCTGTGCTGTAGAGCAGATGTGGACTTAAAGTGTGCATAGAAGATGAGGGTACATTATGAAAAGGGAAACATTTATTAATACATAAAATATGCATATAAACCTAACCGATCTTATCAGAAGGGCTATCAGAATACAATATATATATATATTCATTCAGTTACGAAGAGTTACATACTGTATATCAAGAGGACATACGTTCAGTATATCATTCATTTAGACCATTTCGTAAATGAACTTGGTTATAACTTCTACATTAGATACTCAAAACAAGTACATAACTCTTAGTAATTAAATTAATATATAACTTTTGTATTCTGATAACCCTCACGATAAGATCG
The DNA here is from genome assembly GCF_040954835.1 of Lepisosteus oculatus. Classification (NCBI taxonomy): domain Eukaryota; kingdom Metazoa; phylum Chordata; class Actinopteri; order Semionotiformes; family Lepisosteidae; genus Lepisosteus; species Lepisosteus oculatus. Next base: position 55,512,607 of record NC_090696.1, read on the forward strand.
GTTAGGTTTATATGCATATTTTATGTATTAATAAATGTATCCTCGTGTATTAGTACCCGTGTGTGTGTGCGTTGTTTGAATTATCCAGCAAGGTTGATTCTAATAGCCATCAAAGAATCATTTTGTGATTTACTGCTACAAATAATAATTGTCTCAGTAAATGCCCAAACCCTACAGAACTGGTGCCTTCAGAGAGCACACTACATTTTATTGGCGTCCCTGGGTGGGCGTGGCGAGACTGAAATGAGTCAACCAAGCGGAATAATTCAATACAAAACGCAGCGGGTTTCATACACGACAATACAGTGTGCTGAAAGGCGAAAGGAAAAGAGTTCCCCTTGCTCTTTAAGCAGTGCTTGATTGTTTTGTGATCTTTTGCAATCTACTGGGTTGATTGCATACTTGATCTTGTGGTTTTCTGTGGTAAAACTGTGATTTCGTACTTAAAAGTAATACTCTTTAAGTTTAACGATGGTTGCTAAAAGGTCTGAATTCGAGTCGCTATTAAGCACTCTCTCTAGCAGCGACAGGTCTGACCACGATCTCTTCCATATCTCCGTCAGCGGAGAAGCTAGGAGAATAAACCTCCATTCTCTGAGAGAGCTAGCGAAGGACATTTGGGGGAGATTTGACCCCGCAGTGTCAGAGAATAATATCGAGAGGTATATTCAAGACCTCAGGTATACCCTGCAGTACCTGCCAAATGCCACAGAACAGGAGAAAGGGTTTCTGGTCAGGAAAACTACCAGCAGACCTGTACATGAGTGGATGGCTAGGCAGATGAAAGAAGTCTGTAATGATTTTGAGGAGCTGTGTCAAGCACTTATCGAGGAATACAGTGCATTTATTGACCCGACTGCCGCGATAGCCACCTCCCTTAACATTAAGCACAAGAGAGCAGAGTCCCCTCGCAAATATTACGAGAGACTTAGACAAACTTATTTTGCAGGGCGAAATGATGAGGGTTGCAAAGAGAACACACATTTCAAGGGTTTATTCATTGCGAATCTCCACCCATCAGTCAGAAAGATGATCTTAATGCATACAGATACACAGACCATGAAAATGACTGATATTAAGAGATTCGTGCAGAAAGCCTGGGAGTGTGATATCCAAAGTCGCTCTGACCAACAAGCTGTTAAAGCGACTAGGTTAATTCCTGCCTGCTCGAAGGAGCACAGGCTCCTGAGCTGGCTAAGCCCCGTTCCAAAGCAGGCACACAGGACCGCACCCAGCGTCCTGAGTGCCATGAGAACACCGGGGGAGGGAAAGGGCTAGATAAAGCTGAACAAAAGGATTCAGTAGCCGCCCGCCTGGCCAGGCTTGAACAACCTTTATTAGGACAGGGACAACCGCTCCCCAAGGCTGCCGGAAGCATGAATGAGCTGATACTCTCCACTGGAGGAGGCGGAGACCCGCCCCCTCTCCCTCCCTCAGTCTATCTGATTGAGTGGAAGGGTTCCTGCCTGGATGAGGTCAGCCACTCCCAAGCGAGTGCTGGCTCCACCCCTGAAGTCACAGAGCAGGCAGTAAAACAGAGAGGAACAGCAGGAAGTTTTTACCTCGAGGCTGCCATGGGAGATGTCTTACCCAGTGAGACACTGATTGACACTGAGGTTGAAAGGTGTTTGATGTCACACGGCAAGCTCAAACGGGTAGAAAAAGAAAAAGGCATGCGACTCAGAGTGGAACCTTTGGTAAATCACCAGAAAGGCAAAGTGTGGAAACAGGTCAAGGCTCCTAAGCCTTCTGTACAGAAGGAAAGGGGGGCCAAGAGGCAGACTGTGCTCACACAGTGCCCACCGAACACAGAAGCCCATGCGGAGATTCCTTCTGTTCCCTCTGGACAACAAATAAAAATATTTTCTTCTTCCCCGAATATACAGGGAAGTCGTGTCCTGGCCGAGTTCCCAACAGCCTCCCTGCCACAGGAGCGGTGCTTGGAGTAGCTGCCTGATCCACCAGGTAAAGCACACACCTTTTACATCCCTAAAGAGGAGCACATCTCCCCACCTGGTGATGAAAAGGAGCTTTTTCTGTGCACCCTGGCACCCAAGAGGGGTCAGAACCACCACCCTGCAGTGGTGGAAGGGATCCAGATGGCAGGAGAGCAGGTTGGTGATGTAGCCCTCGCCCTTAGCCCTGAGAGGTCCTCTATCAGTGAGGATCTGCTTGAGCAGCTGTCACAGGACCACCACCAGGTGCCCCTGGTGCAACATCCACAGGTTAGACAGGAGGTCCAGCTGGACGCTGAGACTACTGCGCTGTGGACACACCTGATCCCAGATGCCGATTCCCTCTGCTGTGACCCAATCAGGTAACATTATTTCTCACAACTACCAGGTAGTGAGTGAGACTGACCTGATTGTTCCTGCCTCAACGGCAGGGTTGCCAACACACCCAGTCCCCCAGAAGGGACAGGGAATGAAAGCCGAGCCACCGACTCAGTCTGTCAGTCTGAGTCTGACCAACAGTGGTTCAGCCAGACTGGAGCTGGATGGTCACCCGCCTGCCAGTGCAGGACATCGCAAAGAGGGGTGTCGGGTTCCTCGCCTGCACTGACATGGGCCTGATGGGTGATAGTAAGTTCAAAGACAGTGAACAAGCTATCCCAGTGCTGGGGCAGATCCCTTAACCCCTAGCGAGGGAAGGTGTCCTACACCCACCCCCAGCGAACGATTGTAAACATGCTGATAGAGGGATTCCTCAATCAGGAAGTGTGCAGGGTGGACCTGAACAGTGAGAATGGGATAACAGTCCCAGATCACTCAGGTGCTCCAGATGACCACTCAGCAGAGGGTCAGGCATGCTCCACCACTGCACTGCCCCCTGCAGGGTTCCTACAGCACAGGCATTAACAAATCGAAAAAGCAGATGCCCTGGAAAAGGAGGAGCAGCATCAGCAGCTGCATCAGATCTCTCCAGATTTCCAGGATGTTGTTACCCAAGCTGCCACAGGGCATACTGAGAAAGACACCATGTACATGCTGCGCCAGCTTAGAAAGGCAACAGTCACTCAGAAGGAGATGACTGGGATCAGCCACCCGAAAAGACTTTTGGGAGGACTGATTGCTGCCACCACTGTTGCACGTTTGCTTTTTCTGTTTGGTTTGTGTGGTACTGGTACTCTCACCCTGGCTGCCCCAAGAAGGCAGGTGTCAGAGATGCCAGAGGGTAGTAACAGACTGTATCGACAGCAGCAAAGGCTGGAAAGCTTAGGGAAAACCCTACAGGCAACTTTCTATGCAACAGGGTTAAACCTTATCCCCCAACCAGTGGACATAATTGCCAGTGTTATACAGTGGGTTTATGCTTGTGTGCAACAGGCCAGAATGTTTACACAAGACCTGTTGAGGGAGTTTAGTGCCACTGTAGCCAGTCTAGCCATGGTACAATTCCCAACCCACTTGATTCCACTCTTCTCAGTAGAGGAGTATATGACATTGACCCCATCGCTCATAGCTCATCCAGAAGGCAATCCAAGATTGAATTTGGTTCCAAATCTTGAGATGGGTATGGCTACCAAAGCTATCCATTGGCTGTGTCTAAACGATTCACCAATGAGGGGTGTAAAGCTACTAACGGGCAGAGGGAAGTTAATGAACCCCATGAAGAGCAGGTGTGAAGTAAATGGCTGGTCAGCACACCACATTTAACTTTCACTATGACTATGACAGGCATGATACAGCTACCACAATGCAGCTACCTAATCAAACAGTTTTCTTGCAAGTTCCAGAGGAGGCCACAGTGCTCTTGAACTTAACTCTGTACTGTCTAGAACCAGACAACATAAGACCAAACTTGAGGTCATGGATGCCTTCAGGTGCCACACTATTGAATTGGATAAAAATCCAAGAGACAGTAAGCCCTGAAGAGGTACAGGTAGTTAGTTTGCTTTAATGGAACAAACCTCCAAACCACCCTAGGAGATACCCAACACAGGTGTTGTGGTTTATTGGGGGGCTGGGAACAGGAACTGTTGTTATTGTAACACTACTGCCGGGTAGCTGGATCATGACTGGATGTACTCTGAATGCTGTACTCTCACATCAAGATGTACTCTGGGTAGAATGAATGAGTCAAAGGTAGCAAGTCAAAAGAAAGGAAGTGACTTCTCCCCAAATATCTACTACAGAGGTACAGATGCAGCCATTCAAAATGGGTGGGGTATTTCGCGGCATACCCCGGTGGGCGTGTCGCGATATCACTCGGTGTCACGCAGTATCCCGTGGTTAATCGTGCGTCATTTGACGTCATGCCGGAAACTATCCGGCGTCACCTTGTAAAACCGCCAGGGGGAGCTTAACCTCTCATGTACAGCATTTGAGCTTTTAATTTTGAACTGTGTATTACAGCATGTTAATCATCAGTCATTAAAATGTTGGTATATTTTATGAAAGCAAGATTGCTCAGTTGGACAAAAGTATACAACCTACCTTTATCAGAAATATTTATGCATCAAAGCCTTTACCGAAGATATTACTAATAGTATTAATAATGGATGACTTTGGACAAGCTGTATACTCAAAGTATAATTTCTTTAGCACAGTTGTACAAGCACTTGGAATCTGTCCAAGCCATACTTTGTCAGGCATTTTGTTTAACTTCAACGGGCATAAAAACTTCCTTGCTTTTAACAGGGCGTTTCATAATTTCTCACTACGAAAATGATTTAAAATGCGACACTTATCATTCAACTAGAGCTCAAAATATCACAAGGATCCTCAAGAGCACAGCAAAGACTGTATTAAAAGATACTTGTATGTATCAACGCTTTCTTTTCCGTATACCAGATTTTATGGAACCACTTCAGAAGGGTGTCAGCCAGTCAGATTCCAGGAATCGGTACTTTAAAGGAAAAATACACACCGGTATTCCATTTCTCCCTAATGATTTTAAGCATCGAAGTATTTAACTAGCATGTGAAATAGCTTGTGAAAAAGTGGTAGTTTTAAGCTTTTCTGCTAATATAATATGGAACCGCGTATCTAAAGAATTTAATAACGATATGATTATATTTGTGTACTGCGACAGGGCTGTGTAGGGCTGTTTCGCCTCCCTCTTCATGCGAGTTCCCCTGTAGCCTACTGGTCTACGTGCCTGATTACCAACTCACGGGTTGTGTGTTCAAATCCAGCTGGTGCTGGACTTTTCTTTTAACAAACATTTCTTCGGGAAAATAGAATAGCGATATAATGGACAATCAATTGACTTTTATATTTCAAAATATCACAACATGATCGATTCTAAGTCATTTTTGATAACAATGAATAGTCACCTTCTTCCCTTCTGACAACGGTCCCTGCTTCTGCTTCCTGCTTCTATTGTGTGTGTGTGCAATAGAGTAAATTTTTATAGAGAAATGGAGGCTGGACAGTATGTGTTACAATATAAACATTTATATTGATTTAAATCGTGTTTTGATTTAAATCGCAAACACGTGTTTAATTATATGTGTTTTTTAATCATAATCAGGCTAATGCATTTCTACATTTCTGTATGAACCAGCTTAGAGGGCTAAAGACAGCTTGTGTTTAAATTGAGTGTAAGGTAATTTATGCTTCTAAAGTCATGGTCAGCATTTATTATTGTACTGTGCTGTAATCTTGTTCTGTGCCTAGTCACATTATTTTATAGCGTTTTTATAGCATTGTCAAATCTGGTGGCGCTGTGTGTTAGTTTCATGACTCCCATGTCACATAGTCTATGATTGAATCCCATGGAACTATGACTTTATTTTTTAACAAACATTTCTTTGAAAAAATGAAACGTTTCCCTTCGTCAGAGATTAAATAAAACCTCACTCGCACCAAACAAATTTATATTTCTAAATATCACAACAGGATCGAATTTAAGTCTTTTTAATAACAATGAATAGTCACCTAAGCGTTACAAAATAAACATTTATATTGATTTGAATTGCGTTTTGATTTAAATCGTAAACGCGTGTTTAAATATATGTGTTTAAAGGCGATATACGGTATAAAAGCACTGATTCTTATGGAGTGTGTTCCACTGGGGATTCCAAAAATTTATTTTTTTTAATCGCGTATCTAAGGAAAATTGCAGTATAACTTTGTTCATGCACAAACAGTGGCATGTTACATTATAATTTGGGTGTCTCCTCTTGCCAGAAAGCTCTAAATTGCATTTTGAGTGTGGTTTTTGACTTTTTCTAAATTGCAACCCATAAATAAAGCGGATAAAGCTTAGACTAACTGTATTCTAAACTGTATTACAACAGCACATTGGACAATGCAACGTAAATTGCAAAAATGCACTTGGAATCTGTCCAAGCCCTCCTACAAAAATTATTTAAACTTCGACACTGATCATTCATCTCTAAATAAACTTTATTTTATATTGCGTTTTAAGCGAATAGGTAATTAGATTGCTCATAAACCTAATCGCTTTTTCTACATAAGCACAGCGTGATTGCTCTCTGAAAATGCTTTTCCTTTATATTTAGGCTCAGATTTCAACTATAGATCGTATTATTATAAACTTTCTTGGAAAAATGTATTTTATGTAAACCATGTTTGCTATTAATTCATTTAGGGCTAAAATACGTTCATTGTCTTCCAATCGAGTCGAGTTGACATTGGAAGCTTGCCACACCCGGACTGTTAAAACAATGCATTAGCACGTCAAAGCCCATTGAGGGTATTGAGCCAGTATTGGCTTTAGTATTAGCCATACAGAACATTAAAGTGCCGCTTTTCCATTCAGCGGGTGCCTGAGCCGCTGTGTCCTATCTTCTGACAGTCGCCGTTGTGAATGTCTGTAGAGTGTATCTTATTTTTAGTACTATATTTTTGTATTATATTCCCTATTAATCAAACTCTAAGAGTAATTATCGGCTTGTCCCCTCCTCCCGCCCCTCTCTGTGTACAGTGGAGCCTCCTGTCCAGCCAGCAAATGTCCACAGACATTCACAACAGCGACATATCATAAAACGTTTGCACATATAGTTAAATTATTAGTTGTTTTTCAGGAAGTTAAAAAAAACACTTGAATTACTTATCCAGTCTCTCGAAATAAAGTTATTTTTCAAGCAATGCAACAAACGTTGGGCAATGTGTTTTTTTTAATCCAACATTGACAGACACATCTTAAATCTTGTCAGTCAGGTCTTTTTTTCTCTATTTGAATTGTGGTTAAAAGCTAGAAAGACAGGTTTCGATTCACATTAGCTGGCGAGCCTTGTTAACAAAAAAACTAATAATAATGTAACATGCCACTGTTTGTTCATGAACAAAGTTATACTGAGATTTCCTTAGATACGCGATTAAAAAAAATTGAATCCCCTGCGAAACACATTCCATAAGAATCAGCGCTTTTACAGTATATATCGCCTTTAAAGGTGGCTTCTCAAAACGCTTTACAGGATAAAAACAACAAGAACAGCAACAACAACAATATTGTATTTCATTGCACTTTGAAAACCAAGTAATAACTTAACTATACGTGCAAACATTTCATATGTTGCTGTTGCGAATGCCCGTGTACCCATAAGTATCTTATTTGCCTTGAGTCCTGGTCATCTCTCTCCCCCTCCCCCCCTCTCTCCCTCAATTCAATTCAATTCAAGGTGTTTTATTTGCATGACAGATGGGTACAATCAGTGTTGGGTATGTATATTTTGATTTTACACCCGGCGCAGCACCGAGGGAGCGTCTGCATTCATAACTTAGTTTTTAAAATTAGTCAAGCAATATGAAGCATCTCCTTTTACTTTTAAGTCCCTTAAATACATTGAGCACAGCTTTCTCACCACTTAAGATTGCTTTTTGATACCATCCTTACACAAAGCAGAAACTTTCCGATGACTTACAGTACAAGTGGAAAGATTACAGATTTTAATCGTCTTTAATTTTGTTACGTTATACGTTTTAGGAACGTTTCATCTAAACAAACACCACAAAACTATTCTCGATTGTATTTCTGAATGTTATGTTACACCTACAGTAGTTCACTGCTTTAAATACATCGAATTAAGAAAGTTATGTGTAGCACTTTAGATCTTTTTTTTCTGAACCAGGGAAAATCTGATCATGTTTCTCTATAACAATAATAAAAAACTTTATTTTACATATCACCTTTAAAAGTGGTAGTACCTTTTTTAGTACTATATTTTTGTATTATATTCCCTATTAATCAAACTCTAAGAGTATGTATCGACTTGTCAGTCAGGTCTTTTTTCTCTATTTGAATTGTGGTTTACACATCGCACGACTTTAAAAGCTAGAAAGACAGGTTTCGATTCACATTAGCTGGCGAGCCTTGTTAACAAAAATAACAGACAATACCCATGGAGGGGGAGGTCAAACCAGAGACAGGTTTCGATTCACATTAGCTGGCGAGCCTTGTTAACAAAAATAACAGACAATACCCATGGAGGGGGAGGTCAAACCAGAGAGAGTTTTTTACCCTCTGTCTAAAAACCCAAATAACCCGGGGTAGAGACTCCGGGGGGATCATTGCATGGTACAGAGCGGAGCTCAATCAATTCTTATGGAATGTGTTTTCTTTTTCTTTTTTTCAGCATGGAATAAACCTGTTACTTGATTCATATGGATGCCCGGTTCCACCGGGGATTCAAAACATTTTTTTATTTTTTTTAATCGGGTATCGAAGGGAATAGGCAGTATATCCCTGTTCATGCACAAACTGTGGCATGTTACATTGATTTGGGTGTCTCCTCTTGCCAGAAAGCTCTAAATTGCATTTTGAGCGCGGTTTTTGACTTTTTTTAAATTGCATTTTGGGCGCAGACAGCACATACAAGGGTTAATGAACTGCGCCAAGAAATTTAAAATAGTATTCTTTAGGTGTGAGGGTAGGAGTGGACCGCAGCAGGCATAATCAGCAAACCAGGAAAACAAAGAACAGGACAGGTGAGATGTGTATCCAGAAAGCGAGTGATCAGAAAAAGGAAATGGTGTCTTTCCCTGGCATTAGCTCATCGGTATGGTGTAAGTTTACCCTTACTGGAAAAGAATTCGTGATCGGATCAACGAAATGCTTCGTAGAAGGAGGCGCTCTTTTCCTCTAGTCTAACAGTCTGTCCACAAACAAAACATTCCTGTTAGACAATTGAAAAAAAACAATTTTGTCAATGGAAACCGGTGTGTGTCTCTCTCTGCTGGATGTCCCTCTCACTCTCTGCTGAATGAATAAAAGCATTTTATTAAAAACGCGTTTACGTTTGTCTGGTATTTACTTTGGTCTCTTTTAACTGTTTTTCGATCTACTGTATAGCTTTGAGATGCCACTTTTAAAGGTGATATGTAAAATAAAGTTTTTTATTATTGTTATAGAGAAACATGATCAGATTTTCCCTGGTTCAGAAAAAAAAGTGCTACACATAACTTTCTTAATTCGATGTATTTAAAGCAGTGAACTACTGTAGGTGTAACATAACATTCAGAAATACAATCACGTATTTGACAAATAAAAACGATTACAATCTAATCCTTCCACGTTTGATCCCAAAATCCCAAGAAATATACATCTAAATGCTATGCTGAAAGTTTATTGAGATAATTAGAAGACAAAGATACTGTATCAATTTATGTTGCATTAGCCTGATTATGATTAAAAAACACATATAATTAAACACGCGTTTGCGATTTAAATCAGAACACGATTTAAATCAATATAAATGTTTATATTGTAACGCATACTGTTCAGCCTCCATTTCTCTATAAAAATTTACTCTATTGCACACACACACACAATAGAAGCAGGAAGCAGAAGCAGGGACCGTTGTCAGAAGGGAAGAAGGTGACTATTCATTGTTATCAAAAATGACTTAGAATCGATCATGTTGTGATATTTTGAAATATAAAAGTCAATTGTTTGTCCATAATATCGCTATTCTATTTTTTCGAAGAAATGTTTGTTAAAAGAAAAGTCCAGCACCAGCTGGATTTGAACACACAACCCGTGAGTTGGTAATCAGGCACGTAGACCAGTAGGCTACAGGGGAACTCAAATGAAGAGGAAGGCGAAACAGCCCTACACAGCCCTGTCGCAGTACAGGAATATAATCATATCATTGTTAAATTCTTTAGATACGCGATTCCATATTATATTCCCTATTAATCAAATTCTAAAAGTATGCTTGTTGACTCCGGTATCTCTTTAGTTAAAGACTTCGATGCTTAAAATGTTTAGGGAGAAATGGAATACTGGTGTGTATTTTTTACTTTAAAGTACCAAGACCAGCCATATACAGTACTGTATGTTTATGTTCCAAAATTAATATAGTGTAACGCTTACGGCCGACTAGCACTGTGTGTTAGAGCCGGCGTACCAGAGCGGGTGACGTCACCGCCCTTCCCTGTGATAGCAGGACCACAGCTACTGGGCTGTGGAGAGATCTCTCTTTAGCTCACGGGGCTAGGTCGCTGCAGAGAGACGCGGAAGTCCCGAGTTCGAGCCTCCAGTCGGGATGGGGCCGACCAGATGAGGCAAGGGCGCCCGCCTGAGCCCCCATTGCATTACATTGGTGTCAGTAGCGGGGTGGGACAGCCCTTCGCCGGGGACGGCGATTTAAGCGGGGGAGAGTGTAACGCTTACGGCCGACAAGCACTGTGTGTAAGAGCCGGCGTACCAGAGCGGGTGACGTCACCACCCTTCCCTGTGATAGCAGGACCACAGCTACTGGGCTGTGGAGAGATCTCTCTTTAGCTCACGGGGCTAGGTCGCTGCAGAGAGACGCGGAAGTCCCGGATTCAAGCCTCCAGTCGGGATGGGGCCGACCAGATGCGGCAAGGGCGCCCGCCTGAGCCCCCGTTGCGTTACAATAGTTTATGGGCTTCACACGCGTTACAGTATGCTCCTATTCTTTTTATGCTCGGTTACTAAGATTTCCCTTCAGTGGTAAAATTCAATATCTACAACAGGCACAGTAAAGACGTTTACTGTACTGTAAATCTTTCTACGACAGACCAACGAGTGCCCCTGTCGGTCAACCAATCACATACCGCGGTACCCCGCGTCATCTTGCATCATGACGCGCGACGCCGCAGCCAATTACCTCCGTTACGTGTCTGTACCGCTCACTTTGAATGGCTGCATCTGTATCAGATATTGACAGTGAACTTCCTGATGTGTAATGCCTAGACTGAGACCGTGTTTATACATACTCCAGATGTTATTCATCCTGTTTGTTCCCAATGCTGGTTCCGGTATGAATTCTCGAGGAGTAATGTGGACATTTAAGGTTAATGTTCTAATGACAAGGGACATCACTTAACTCTGTTTTGTTTTGAAGGCAACAACGCCTCAGGACCTCATGACCTTCAAAAAGGGGGGATATGTATCGGCAATGCTTGTTAATAAGACAGAATTAAGTGTTGCTGTGCTTTCCCAAATGAGGCCTCATCTCTCTGTTCATCTCTGTGGTGCAAAGCTATTCATTCGGGCTGATTTAAAGATGTTTTCTTTTGATAAGGGACAGCTCCCAAAGGGGGATGCACTTAGCTAAGCCTGGCTATCATGATCAATGGTCATCCATTGGCGCCTATCTGTCTAGGGAGTGCCAGATGGACATCTGGACTGCATTCCTAAGTGTCAGGAGTAAGTGACTCATATCTCACCTTGATCAACCAATCAGGGACTGGTAGGGCCGAGTAACCCACGTGGGACTCTGATGCCCATGGAACTTTCAGCCAATCAACGAGCTGAAGAGTTCTCCAGGTAAAAACAGGCAACACAGAGAGCCTGTAGTGGACTATTCAGAGACAATTCTAAAGGGAATTCAAAGGAGAATTCCAGGGCAGGACGGCCCAGGAGCAGAAGGCTCCCAGGGGCAGGACATTCTCGCAGCACGCCTCCTGACGATCCTGAGACTCGGCCAGTATCTCCGAGTGCCAGAACTTTCCTTTGTTCTAAGAGTCTAGAGCGGAGGTTGCCAGAGAGTAACCAGAGGATGCACCAGCAGCAGGCCTCGTGAACAGGTCAGAACCGTGGACAGCTGAATCATTATTCAGATCTAGATCTTCATCAGGAATGAACTGGTCCTCTTCCTGACTTGCTGGGACCCACAGTCATCTTTTCTCCTGTGTGCAAACTTTGCTAGTTAAAGCCAACACTAACTAGCCGGTCAGTGAGCATCAGCAGCGCACTATCGCAAGCCGCACAGCACAGCCTGGAACTGAGCCAGAGAGCGTGGATTGGACAGCAACAGCCTGAAACTGTTTCTTTGTGCCCGCAGGAGATCTGAATCCCCAGAGATTGGATGAGTATTCAACTTCACTGCATTATTGCTCTAGAATTCAATTGTTATCCCAACCAGTTGATATCAATTTAATTCCTAAGAGTTATGTACTTGTTTTCAGTATCTAATGTAGAAGTTGTAACCAAGTTCAATTACGAAATGGTCTAAATGAATGATATACTGAACGTATGTCCTCTTGATATATGTAACACTTTGTAACTGACTGAATATATACCTTTTGTATTCTGATAACCCTCTCGATAAGATCTGTTAGGTTTACATGCATATTCTATGTATTAATAAATGTATCCTCGTGTATTAGTACCTGTGTGTGTGTGTGTTGTTTGAGTTATATCGCATGGTTGGATTCTAAAGCCATTAAAAGAATCATTTTGTGATTTACTGCTACAATTAATAATTGTCCCAGTAAATGCCCAAACCCTACAGAACTGGTGCCTTCAGAAAGCACACTACAGTTTACACCAGCAGATATTTTTTTTCAAATGTTTTTTTCATTTTCATTTTTTTTCATTTCTGTTCACAGTTTGATGAAATTGGATGTAATCTCGTTTGTCCCTGCACAAAAGTAGTGGCATAACATATTTGTTCATATTGTGTAGACTCAACTCAGAATGGGCAAAGTAAACTAAATAAGGAAAACTTGGCAATACCCGCTCTTGGTTTTCATACTGTATTCTAAACCCTCATTGTATTTGTGTAATAGTGCTGACTCCTCTCTTTGTGTGCTTTTTTATTTGTTTTCATACTGCAAAGTGTTTTGAGAAGCCACTTTAAAGTCACCAAATAAAATAAAAGTTTATCATCATTAATATTTTCTAGAAGACACTGGTGAATTAAAATAAGTCAAAATCAACGTTATGTATAATGTCAAAAACTTTTTTTATATTTTGATGTTTGGTACTAGACCAGGGAGTCTTATTTTATTTTTGACTGACTTAAAAAACGAAATAGGAAGAAATAGAACAATATGAGAAAAGAGTCCAGAAAAATTCAGACATCACGAACATCAACAACTGATCTAAAGGAAACATTTTATAGAAGATCAGGAAAAGAATAAAATGTAAATAAATGTGTTTTTTTATGTTTTCAAGTTTGTTTATCACAAAACCAAGACTTACTGTACAATAATTTATCTAGTTCATTGATGATTTTAGTCAAAGTGACTGATAATATCACCAAACCTACTCAGAAATAGAACTAGTCCTGTAACCTCCTATACATGAACATCTTTAATCAAAATGTTTCAAATTTCATATTCCATGTGAGTTTGGATATAGATATGTCATTTTCGTACACATGACGCATTAACAAGACTTAAATAACTCATTATCTGGATGCACAGATTTACCACACTTAACACCCAAAATTAGACAATGAGGGTGGAGTCTCACATCTCAATAAAGTGTCTCATTTTAAGGACAGTCCTACTGCTAGATGAGTGTGGGGTTTATTCCTTTGTTGACGTGCGTTACCGTGCACATTTCCAAATTCATTACTGAGAGAGTCTACAGTTTCTAGATCAGTTTTTTGCCTTTTCTATAAAACTAACTTCATGCAGGTGAAAAACCCTGACATGCTTTGATCAACTTTAAAGTACATGGGCACAGCACATTAACTGCTCTACTGTCGGATCCTGTATAGAGCGAGTTGTTACGAGCATGAGGGTGTGTGGATCACAATGCCAATGCATGCCTGTTCAGCAAATAGAAAATGGATGGATCACAAGAGACACTCTCTGTATTCTCTCCTGTAGTGTGAGATTCTGTGGATCAGTGATTAGCTGCCTCACCTTTCAGCTGGTCTGATTTTGACAGAAATATTTTGCAGACCTGAGTGGGAACACACTTATGGCCATGATCTGACCTTAGCTGTCTATTGTTACTGGCACACACGCAGAAGAAATTCACAAAGAACCAAATTTGGAAAGCTTATTTTTTTATTTCTGATATTAATTTAATGTATAACGTGCAATGTTATATAAACTAATAAAAATGTCAATGAAGAATACAAATTTGATTATATTATTGGAGAAAAATTACCCCCACAGGCTGAGCGTTGGCAGGGATTCAAACTTAGGTGTTTCATGTGACAGAATTCACCCACTGCCACTTTCCACAACTTCACACTAACGAGGTTACAGTACGATACCATAACTCATTCTTTAAGTCCTTAAAAACTACTGACCTCTTTTTTAACTTATTTGATTTTAAATATTATATGTTTTTAAAGCCACTATGTAAAATATACTGCATGTTACAATTATATAAAATAAAATTAATTTCTAATTACTATTTATGCACAGATACTGATAATTACATTATGTATTATGTATAATTATGTATACTCTATTTAATTTAAAAAAATTAAACTTCAAAATTTAAATTTAAACTTAGGGGGTAGAAATAAACATAGCAGAAAGACAAAAACACACACATTGATACTGTACAATCCTGGCCTCTAAATGCAAACTCAATCACATGCTGCTTGTCCCTCAACTTTGCATTCTGTGACAGACACTTTCTATTAAAGTTCAATTCCATTTTTTATTTGGATTATTCAATGGTTAGGATTTTTTAATTTGTTGCATTATTCCAGATGCAGTACAAGGAAATGTCCTAAACTGCAGCATGCAAGTCCTACAATTCCAAATAGTAATTAATTATGGGAAATATAAGCATAAATAAGAAACCCATACCTTTGTTTGTGCTCTGATATCACACTTGGTCTGTAGAAAACACTGACATCAGGGGAAGTAATAAGTACTCATTTTTTTCTTGAAAAACAAGAGCCTACAATTACCTATAGTATCACAAGTACAGAAATGAGTGTAAGAATCCAAATCCTTTGTCACTACAACATGAAAATGGACATACCCAATAAGGGGTTTATGATTGTGAAAAATGTGTGAATTGGTATGCCATAGATTCTGTAATTATGTGAGTCTTTCTTCTAAATTCTAAATTATTTGTAACTATGCAACCAAAATTCTGGCTACAATATCTAATATTTATTTCACCATAATTCATATCTAGAAGTATATTTGACAATTTTAAACTTTCTTCAATCACGTTTAAAAATAAAAGTGTCAGGATTTAACCAAACAGACAATGGATGCAAAAGAAAAGTGTAGAAATGTAATCAAACACGTTGCAAAGGCAGACCTCCTTTCATGCTATATATCAGCCACATGCCATTTCGTTTGGCAATTTGTTGTTGCCAGAAAAGGGGAGGGGATAACAGAACTAAAAATAAAAAATATTTTTTTATAAGAAATAAGAAATAATTTATTTTTTATTAGGGATATGAGAGTGGACATAGTCTGTGAAGAAAGATACGAGATGTGAAAAGAGGGTTACTAACTTCTTTCTGCACAAAGACTTCTTTTGGGACAAAATATTCCATGCTTCAGCGCTTGGGAGTTAACTGATAAGAGATTCCAAGTGCGGGTTAGAGATTCCCTAACTAAGGGAGGATGAAACCAGTCATTCAAAGTGTTCAAGACCTTGAGAATGTATGAACACTGGTGGTCTCCCCCCATTACCATGGTAACAGTAGTGTTATATAAACTGGTGCTTTGCAGCTATAATCTTTTGAACAATTTTGATTGTATTGTTCCTTGCATGCATGAAATAAAGCTCACCTATTCGGCTTCATCTCTGCGTCCAGGATTTATTTGTTTGTTACAACAGTCTGTATCTCCCTTTTTTAAAAGCTAAAAAAATTCCTGTGATACCTGGCATTTATCAAATAGTGCATCTCAAAACCAAGGTATCCAAAGTGTTTAACCAGTGTCACAGCCAGAGATTAACTAGTTTTGCAGAATGTAATGTAAATAGACCTTGATCACTTAATTTTGAATCCTGATTCTGCACCAAAATAATTGAAAATAGCAGATTATGAAGAGATCGAGCATATACAGTAATGGTATACCATATTAACTACATAAAGCAAAATACAATTTTGACTATAGTAAGTTGTTTCTAATGACTAGCTGTTAAAATCAAATTATTTGTGTTTTCCCTTTTGAATGTACTGCTCTGGAGTACAGTATATGATGAGTTAACTGTGAATGTTCTCTGCTTCACCTTGGTTTACATAGGAATGTGACTAGGTACAGATTATCAGTTTGCTAAACAAAACCAATCAATTATTGAACAGATAGTGCAATATGTTTTAATGTTACATTTACAAAGCCCTTGATTGGGATGGTACATCAGGATTTACTGAGAAAAAATATCTGATACTGACTGTATCATAGGCTGTATGCAATTACCAAAATAATCAGTCACTATTTGGTATATTCTATTATATTTTGTGCTTAATAAATTACTCCTGTGTAGATGATATTGGGTTTTAATTTACTGTAATTATCAAAATTTTAATGGTAAATTGCAAGAGTACATGATGACTTTTTGGACTTTTTTAAATAATTAATTATGTATCTTATCAGAGTGGCCTCTCACCCATATTCTTTTGCATTCATAGAGAGGTACCAGGTTCTTTGGTCAAGGCACAAAAAAGATTATTAGAAATCCTTAATAACAATTAATTATCTAAGTAAAATAATGGTCCTTGTCATTACACCCACTTCCTTTCACTCCACTTTCCAAATATAAGTGTATTACTTCTTACCCTGAGCTAGAAGTATAATGAAATGAACTATAAAGGTGAATGTGGGCATTCCTGAGTAACCCTAGAATATCATGCAAAGGAACAAGTAATAGGTTTATTCCATCTGTTATCACCATTGCTGAAAAAATACTATAGACATATTGTTTACAATATTTGACAAAGTTAAAAATATTTAAATAATTTTTACAATATGGATTAAAACATAAACTAATATCATATAATCTAGAACTGACCATAGTTGTCAGGAACAGTTTTTTCCGGGCCCTATGCGGGCGACACGATCCAAAAGGTGAAGAAACAAAAGGGAAAAATATCATGCAGGAGTCGGTCAGGAGACAGGGGGGCGTGTCCATGCAGTGCAAGTGTCCAGGGGGAGTGAATCCAGGGCGAACAATCCAAGGGTAAATCCAGAGGGGGAATCCAAGACGGGAGGTTAGTCCAAGACCAAGGGATCCATCCGTAGTTAAAACCAGAACCGGGTCGGGACCGGCGGGGCAAGGAAACAGGAACAGGAAACTAAAACCATAACGGAGCCAGACGCGGCAAGACCCCGGGCTCTCACGACACAGAAATCAATGAGAAGCCCCGAGCAATCGCCTGCGTCTGGCTTTATAGGTGGAACTAAAGAGGGGCTGGAATAAGGAACAGGTGTGGGGAATGGGACAGAACGAGGAAGGGCTGGAGCGCCCTTAAGAGGAGGAGTAACGATCATGACAATAGTTCTAAGTCAAGCTGATCAAATGCCTTCTCTTTGAAAAAGAACATTTGAATTAACATACTTCCCTCAGTACCCATATTTTTCAAAGAGTTCCTACATCCAGGACAAAATGTGCAATTAAATTCAGAAGGGGTGCCATCAGTTACAGATTTCCTCTTTGCCATGCCCTGAATTATGTTCTTTAGTAAAAAGGTGTAGTCACCTTCATCAAATTATTTAAAATAAAGCCTACAAAATGGAGTATATCTACATGGGATTAATTCCTCCTGTGCCAGACTAAGAGTATCAACATCTGGAAAAATTTATTAATGCAGTTTCATAGTAAGGGGCCTAGTGTATTTACATTAAAATAAAAACTTTACCAATATTTACAAATAAGAAATATTGCATAATGAATTTAATTTTTTGATAATAAGGTTATTATTTCAGTATGGTGACACAAATGACTTTTTTAGCATGCAGTAAGAATAAAACTAACTAGGTACTGTATGTAATTCAGTAATTTTAGTAAAATGAGATGTATGCCTCTGTGAGAATTATCTTTAATGAAGTCACTGAAGTCACATAAAATGTCCACCAAGCCACAGTTACAACTATATCTGAAACATTAGATAATTATCTAATATTAAAATGTTAAAATGTATCAATTAAACCAAATCTTGGGAAAAGTATTAGAAAAAAAATATAGTCAATGGTGGAATATGTTTTATATTTAGGATTGTTTTTCCTGAAAGGATAAGATTAATACCCAGTGGGATTATTTGTAAACTTTCCAAGAAAAACTCTCAGCAACCCACTGATGACAGGATTCTTATTCCCCAGGCAACCAAACCAAGGAGTACTCCCAGGCTACCACTTCTGTGTGTCTTAAGGACCTAAAATTGGTGAATGTTAGGCCAGATAGAGATTAACAAACTGAGTTTGTTATACAGTATGTTCCGCCTGTTCTCAGTTCCTGGATCCTTTGTATGAGTGTGTGTGCTGTGCCCACGTGCTGTAGTTTTTAATTTGGCACTTGAGCCAAATGCATGGAAAAAAATATATAATTCCTGACATCCCACACACACATCCCACTTATCACATATAGATTTTTATTTAGATCAAGCAAATAAATGTCAAAATGGGTAAGAAGAAACATACCAAAGCAATATCCACAAATATCCATATATTAAATATTACAGCCATACTTGCAGGCTGCCTTCATCTAGATGCAATTACTTACAACACAGTTTTGCAAGCAATCTTTAAAATTATATTAAGATTTTTCAAGCAGTGCATACCTCCGCAACATAGCTATATCTGCAATGTACTGTAATGTAAATAAATATTAAGCATGCTGTATATAGTGCAGACTTCAACAAAGCACTTGTATGAGCTACTGTGCAAGTCATTCTTTTTGTTTTTTTAATGTTTATTTGCTTTAAATGTTTTTAAAGCCACTATACATAATAAACTTTTATAATTAAAATCTAAAATTACCAGCTATTTATACACAATTACTAATAATTCTTTACAGAATTAAAAATGATAATATTATTATTGTTATAAAGTATTGTGACATATCTTATTTGGAATTGTGGGGGCAACATGATGATTTCCTCTCTCAACAATTATTGGATTTTATTAAATTGTTGCTAGCATGGATTAGATTATGGGGAGGCTGATTGTTATTCATAACTTACTTTTTTTGTTAGGCTGGTTAGTGTACATCTATATTCTTTTTTCTGTCTGATTTTAAATGGCTTATACTCTTAAACTTTAAATTCTGTAAGATTTTCCAACTGGCAATGAGTTTACCAGAATAGGTTTCCTGAGTCTACTTTCTGTTCTTTGTCTTGTTTTCCTGTCTCTGATACTCTGAATGAGAAGGTTCAAACCTTTAAAAGATCTTTTATCTACTATTGATACCTTAGCTTCTCTTAAAACTTCATCCATCTCCTATACTTGCCTTGTCCTGTGGTATACTGACTAGTTGCTTTCAATGAAAGCAGTCTTCCACAAACTAGAACACAGGTTGCATCTTTCTGAGTGGACATCTACAGTTTTGGAAGGAGTACTTAAGTACTTAAGGAGAACATAAAGATGCAATTGAGTCTATTAGATCCAGGTACAGTATACCTTGTTTGGACTAGACTAACCTATAATTGAGAATAAACTAAACAATCCTAGATACCTGTTCTCTACCACCAATCAGCTGCCAAAGTGTAACAGCTCTACTACATAATCTGCCTGATCTTAACTTTGCAACACTTTTAAAACCAAGATTGATAATATTCAGCATCACATTTTCTCTGCCATGCTATCTTCTACTAAATCTCCCACCTGTATGCCTACTTTTACTTGTTCTCCTCGTATGAAACCCACAACCACCTGTCTAGTAGATCCAATCCCTGTTTTAAAAGAGCTGTTTTATTTCAATCCTGTTTTGCAACCCTCTACCCTACTGACCTCAACATAACAAATGAGTCCTTGAGCACCAGAGTGGTACTAACAGCCTTTAAAATGGCATATGTTATGCCTGTGGTTAAAAATACAAATTTGACAACCTAGACAATTTTCAACCTATATATAACTTACATTTTTTGCAAAAAAAAATGAGAATGTGCTCTTGCAATAAAATGTAACAAATCACCTTATTGTAAATCATTGTAAAGCAAACCTCTGAAAATCCTTTCAATCTGGTTTCAATTACACAGGACAAAAACTACCCTTTTTAATGTTACTAACAATCTTCTTATGGTTTCTGATTCTTACACTTAATCATGACATTTTACTGTCATGTTGAGACTGTATTTTGTTTTTTTTACATCACTTTTAAATGGTTCAACTCTTATTTTATTCATCACCAACACTGTTTCTCTTGGGGCTTTTAGTTTTGACATTGGGTCTGTTAAGTCTGATGATATTGCGGATATCTGGGGATATCATTACTGGGCCCCTTTTTGTTCAGCATTTACATGTTCTCACTTGGTCACCTATTAAGATCACATGGTCTAAATGATCATTTCTATGTTGATGATACTCAAGTTTTTGTCCGTACTAAACCTGACACTGAAGTAGCATCTCTGATATATAAACCTGGATGACTCAAAATTTCCTTTACTTAAATTGCAATAAGATTGAGGTCATGCTACTTGGCACCGCCCACCACCTACATGAAGCCAATGCATTATCCCTATCTATGCACGGTACTGTGCTTCAATTTCAATCTAAATTGTAAAATTGTTGTATAATATTTGATCTTGGCTTACATTTTTGTAAAAACATCATTCCTTAATCTTAGAAACAAAAAATCTGGTATACACTTTTGTTTTTCTTTTTTTAAATTGATTACTGCAATGCCCTGCTCTCTGGGGTAATTAAATCCACACACTGAACACACTCCAATATGCTCATAATTCAGTAGACAGAATACGAGGTAGCATGTAAATGATCACAATACTCCTCTCCTGGCATCATTGCAGAGGCTTCCTATTAGGTTTTGAGTCGACTTCAAAATTCTCACCTATAATCTGGTTCTGGTTTTCTAGATGTCCCTCAAATTTATTTACATTCTATGGGTGACAGGGCCTTCTCTTGCTAAGCCCCAAAGCTCTGGACTTCTATCCCGAAAGATAACAGAATGAAACCTACGGATGCAGCCATTCAAAATGCGCGTACGTTACCGCATTATTTTCCGGTGCACTGTACGCCGTCTACCGCGAGTTACCCGTAAATACCGCTAGTTACCGTAAATTCTCCTATAATACCGCAAGCAAAATAATAGTATCCGGAATTTCCGCAATTAAGCTCAACCTCTCATGTTTGGGCTGTCGCCATCAAAGTCTTTAATGAAGATATTACTAATAGTATTAATAATGAATGACCCTGGACAAGCTGTAAGTGTAAACTCAAAGTATTGCCCTGGTCCACATTCTTTTTTTCATTGACCGTCTTTGTAAAAGTAACACCACAGCATTTCACAATCACGCATTTGTTTCCAATCATGCAAAGTACAGTAATTTTTGAGAATCGATCACCATGCCTTTCACATGCTCATAAAAGAGATTGATTTATTTTATTTATTGATTTATCCCTTGCTTTTAACAGAGCGTTCCATAATTTCTAACTACGGAAATTATTTAAACTGCGACACTTATCATTCAACCAGAGCTCGAAATATCACAAGGATCCTCTAGGGCACAGCAAAGACTGTATTAAAAGAATCGCGTATCTCAAGAAATGAATAAGATAAAATTATATTTGTGTACTGCAACAGGGCTGTGTAGGGCTGTTTCACCTCTGTCTTCATGTGACTCTATTCAAAAGCCATTTAGCAAAGAGGGGATGAGAAGAGTGACAAACTAGTATAGAGTACAGTACTTTAGATCTTTTTTTCTGAACCGGGAAAAATCTGATCATGTTTCTCTATAACAATAATAAAAAACATTGCCACACCCGGACTGTTAAACCAACGCCTTAGCACGTCAAAACCCATTGAGGAGCCAGGCACAATAACTGTTTTGTCCCTTGATTAACTGATCTGCATTAATTACAGAAATTGAGTTCCTGCTCTTTGCAGACGACCTGGTCCTGCTGTCGCCCACAGAACAGAGGCTGCCGCAGAACCTGGCGCTGCCGGAGCAGCACTGTCAGACCTGAGTGCTGACAGTCAATCTGGACAAGACCAGAGTTATGGTTCTCCAGAAAAAAAGCCAGACCCCCATTAGTCTTCCTGAGATCGTCGGATTATGGACGAATAAAAGCATCTTATTAAAAATGCATTTGCGTTTGTCTGGGTATTTACTTTGTAATCTGTGGTTTACATCTACTGTATTGTTTTGAGATGCCACTTTTAAAGGTGATATGTAAAATAATGTTTTTTATTATTGTTATAGAGAAACATGATCAGATTTTCCCTGGTTCAGAAAAAAGACGATTAAAGTCTGTAATCTTTCCACTTGTATGTCATCAGAAAATACAAGTAGTCTCTGCCTTGTGCTAAGACATTAATGAGTACAACCCCCCTCTATGCGGGAGTGCTGGCTGTGATGAATTAAACCGGTTTCACAGGTATTTGTGTCGCAGTTTAAATAATTTTCGTAGTTAGAAATTATGGAACGCTCTGTTAAAAGCAAGGGAGTTTTTATGTCCGTTGCAGTTTTTTTGCAACATGAATATAATTATATCGTTATTAATTTCTTTAGATACGCGATTCCATATTATATTCCCTTTTAATCAAATTCTAAAAGTATGCTTGTTGACTCCGGTATCACCTTAGTTAAAGACTTCAATGCTTAAAATGTTTAGGGAGAAATGGAATACTGGTGTGTATGTTTTCTTTAAAGTACCGAGACCATCCATATACTGTATGTTTAAATTCCAAAATTAATATCGTTTATGGCCTTCACACGCGTTGCAGTATGCTCCTATTCTTTTTATGCTCAGGTACTAAGATTTCCCTTCAGTGGTAAAATTCCATATAAATATTCAATACTACAATGGGCACAGTAAAGACATTTACTGTAAATCTTTCTACGACAGACCAACAGACCACGAGTGCCCATGTCGGTCAACCAATCACGTACCGCGTCATCATGCGTCACAATGCGCGACGCCGTAGCCAATTACCTCCGGTACGTGTGTGTGCACTTTGAATGGCTGCATCTGTACCCTGAGTCCATTTAAATCTGTGCTCTAAACTTTTCTTTTTAGTAATGCATTTACTTAATGAGTGTCTATACCTGCTCCATTTTCTAATGTCTGCTGCTTTTCTAAACTCCTGTCTTTTTTATAAGTACTTACTTTGTAATATGCTATCCTTATAATTGTTTTTTTATATACCTACTGTAAAGCTTTTTAGATGCTACTTTTAAAAGGCAGTATTTAAAATGAAGTTATAATGATTATGATTCACTGTGCCATCTGGCATGTTTACAGAGTAGTGCAGTCATGCATTAGATTTTTCAAAAATTAAAAAGTTATGTCACACTTAAGTATGTAACTCACAACAGACTCTGCAATATACCTCCTGACACCTTGCAAAATGGCTGCATTTTTAACTCCTACATTATCTATCCTGTTTCTTGAGAACCTAAAAGTGTCACAGCTGTAATCCCTTCCCCTTAAGGACTCTCCAGCTCTTTCACAGTTTTGTTGATTTAGTGCACTTGCCTACAAAAGCCGAGTGACCCAGCTTGGAGCGCCTGGTCCCGTTACCCCTTTTTTTATCTCCCTGACCCTTCACCGGATCTTGCTCCGTTTTTTTATCTTTTGTTGTCTCCTGCTTGTATTGGATTACCTGGCTCTGGACTTTTGCTTTCTCTGGATCTCCCTACGGACTCCTTCTGGATTGTTGCATGGACCACACCGTCCCGAGCACCAGCGCACTGTCGACACGCCCCCCTGTTATTCTACCAACTCCACCCCTAGTCTTTGTTCCCTGTGTTGGTTTCACTCCCTCCCATATTCTGCTGTCTGCATAGGGTCCTGAAAAATGCTTAGTGACAAAAAGAACACATTAATACTTGTTACGTCCCTGTGTGTGGTCTGTGTATGTTTTTTTTATGTTCCACACTGCTGACCCTTGATTGTTCTCCCTACCCCATTGGCCCACCATCACACCACCGTTTCAATATGATGTCATCATCAATTAGCTCTCAGCCAATCAGAGTGCATATTATTCAGCATATAACATGGAGGTTTTCTGAAGGAAGAGGCCTTTCATTTGACTTCAGTTCCATTTGGTTCTGGTTATTGGTTCGCTTCGCTTCGCTTTTGGTTATTGCTTCGGCTTCGTTGGTTTGTTTTGTTTTGCTTTGTGTGCGTGTGTATTTTCATATAGCTTTGGCTTTGTTGTTTTGTTGGTTTTTGTTCGTTTGTTTGTGTTTATCCTTGTTTTGCAATTACCTTGCCCCAACGTGTTACATATTCAACTTTTGTATTCTTTTGTACCCTGCTCCTGTTGATTACTGTTGTTCTCCCTTATTTGTATTCCTGGTTCACTTGTGTTTGGTGTGTGAACTTTTGTGTATAGGGTTAGTTTAGGTTGTTGGGTACACTTTACACACTTAGTTGATTTTGTATTAGTAACACTAGTTTAGTACGGGTGAGTGCCATTTGTCTTGTACGGTTTTGGGTAGTCAAGGAAGATTAGTTAGGGTGTTGAAGACACCGAAGACCGTGTGTTTCGGGTTTTCTTTTGTAGTTAGGTTAGCTTTCCCTCACTGTCCTAGCCAGCTCCATTTTGTTTGTTATTTTCTTTTCTTTGGCACCACTCTAGTTCCTTACCCTTGTTATGATGCTTCTTAGTCCCTCACCAAAACCCACCTGCTTCCAAAAGAATTATCCTAAATGTTACACCCCTTTACCCCTAGACACTTGGGGTCATAACAACACTCATATGGTTATTTCTTTACAAAACTTCTCCTGCAATCAGAGGTTACTGTAAAGTTAACTTTTAATTATGAAAGCATTACACATCATTTACAAAAAACAAAACGAAAACATACTTGAGTGATTGAAAATGATAATTGTTCAATCTATACAGAACCAGTGACTTTAGATATTTAACCATAATCTCTCTGCTATACTGTGCTTTCATTATAAATTATTGAGTGCTTCAAGCAATTTCTAGTTTCCAAGTGGCTTGCTAGATATAGAAGCAGTTTTAAAATCCCTGTGAACTAAGGCTGTGTTTGGCAGAGCTAGAGTTCTCAAGTTTTTGGTCATGTCTGTTGCTATGAATTATGAAGTATAATAAATAATTGATAAGAATTCAAGGGAAAATCTTTCATTCTAAGAAGAGAGATATATTAAGGAATAAATGTTTGAAGATCGTCTTAAAAGGGTTTTATGTTTTGTCAAACTTTTATGTTAAAATAAAATTGAAATAAGATTGAATGAAATAATAAATAATAATATGAAAATCAGGACATAAAACATATTAGTCACTTCACATTAGTCTTAGTCATTTAGAATTGTATATATTTTAAAACTTAATTATTTCCATATCCAAAGTTATGCTTTTTTTCTTTTGTTTCCTCATTCATACTGATATTTATTTCTGTAAATCAAGCATATTGCAGTATATGCTAAAATCAGCCTTATCCACTTAATTTTAGGATTATATTCATATAATATGGATCATATAAAATATTCACCACATAGAAAGCAGTAACAAATCAATGAGTTTGCAAGCTTTTGCAATCAGGCTTAAAATGTATTGACTAATGTATACTATTCAAGCACTGGTATTTTGAACCAAGAATCTTTACTGTCATCTTAATTGAAAATTTATTTTCCTTTTAATTTAGAAAGCATTCAGTATTTCAGTGATTTCAGGCAAAAAGCAACCAACTGGCAAATAAAATGTATTTTGTCAGACCTAAGAGTTCTTTAGTGACTGCAGAACCTGTACAGTATGTTAGTAAGCTATCCAGCTATCCAGATAACAAAATTCATGTTCTTTAAGAACAATAAATATCCTTTATCTATTAAAAATGAGCGACATACAGTAGCTTCATAATGTTTTACTATTATGTTATTTTATTATACCATTATAAGTTTAGTGGTTTAGTGGTTAATGACCTTGTGACACTGTTTTTCTATTCAAACAAATAGATCACTTGTTGTTCAATAAGCTGTTCCTTAACTCTTATTTCAAATAAAGATGTCACCTGACACCTACTGTATACATAATTGACCACAGTCTATATTAACATCTTTAATGCAACATCTTTCCCTGACCTGGTATCAGGTAACATGTGACACAAATTTTGACACGGTCTAGGAAGCCCGTTTATGAAAGCCATTTTCCGCTAGAGAATAAAAAAAAAAAACGTGCTATGGTATCTCACAATTGTGACTTCATATCTCAGAACTGCGACTTAAAAACAGAATTGCGACTTAAAAATTTAGAATTGCAACTTCAAATCTCAGAATTACCATTCTCGCAATTGCGACTTGGCCCACATTTCATTGTCTGTCCTTTTGTTATTGTAACAGATTTGGGTTCTAGCGCTTGTACCCTCGCCGATCCCACCCTAGTTCGTGCCTCACTGCATTGGCTCGAACTGGGGTCTTGCCAGCTGACCTAAAGAAGACTTTCTTTAGCCCTGGCGGCCAGCATCCCTGTTATGCACAGGGGAGGGCGGTGCTTTTCACCACACTGCAACCAGATCGTACAACTTGTATGTCGGCTGTTCCGTTACACTATATTCATAAATTGTACAGGATCATAGGATCTATAGGCCTGAAGACTTGTACAGTGCCTGGATAAATATCAAATAAATTACACTAGTTTTTATGGAATCCCATTTCCGCCAGGGAGGCTTCCATAGTACCCAGATGGAATAGTGGACGGTGGGCTTTTAAAAAAAGTTTTTATTGAAACACCAGAAATACAAAAAAGGAGACAGAATATGAAAAAAGATACAGAAATAGGGACTTCACATCCAGAGGAATTCACAATTATAAAAGCTGAAACTTATACTTTTTACATATTTCCATTGTATGTCTTGTCTTTTGATTCTTTAAATTTCTAATAGAATTTACATAAAAAAGGATTGTTCTTTAAAAGTTAATAGAGGGAGCAGTATTAGACCATTTACTTTTGTGGATGAAGTATTTTGCTAACATACAGTAATTCACAGATTAATAATAAGAACATATCTTTTAACCAAATCGGATCTAAATATAAAAATATAAAATATCAAAATCTTTAAATTTAACATTTACCTTTAAATCTTTAACAGTAACATTTTGGAAATCAATCCAAAACAATTTTGGTACAATTTTTTTTTACTTAGAAGATCTTCTTTAGCTCAGCTGGCAAGACCTGGGTTCGAGCCAATGCAATGAGGCATGAACTAAGATGGGAGTGTCGAGGGCACAAGCCCTGGAACCCGAATCCGTTACAATAACAAAAGGACAGACAATGAAATGTGGGCCATTTCGAAGTCGCAATTGTGAGATATGAAGTTGCAATTCTGAGATATGAAGTCGCAATTCTGAGGTATAAATTTGCAATTGCAAGATATAAAGTCAGAATTCTGAGATTTAAAGTCGGAATTCTGAGATACAAAGTCGCAATTACGAGATATCATAGCACATTTTTTTTTTAACTCCCTGGCGGAAACGGGCTTGTAGAAAGTACGGGTGCAGTCTGCAAAGAGGTCCTCGTTCTGGGCGAGTAGCACCTGGAGCCGCTGCCGCTGGTCCTGATCGAGGCCCTCGCAGCTTCGCTGGTAGAGGTCCTCAATGGCGCACCTCAGTTCCACGCAACGCTCGGCCCCCGCCGCCACTGCCGCCGCCTTGTCTGCCCCCCCTACCAACTCGGGGGCAGGATCCGGCATGCTCGCTCCCCAGCTTGCAGGCTCGGTCTGCCCCGGCGGCTGTCGCCGCTCCCACCACCACTGCCTCTTTTTCCCCAGGCTCCAGCAAGCCTGCGTCCCTCAGCCTTCGCCAGGCCTGCCCTCCACCAGGTAAAGTAGCTCCCCCTGCCACACCAATCCTGGGGGGTTGGTGCCCTCGGTGTCGGGGAGGACGCCCGGCTGGAGAAGAATTACCGATGAACCAGTGTCGAGCAGGGGCAGGCAGGGTTGGTCCTCGATTTGGCAGTGGAGGTACAGGCCCTGGCTACAGCCGACTCACCCCACGGTGGCGTGAGGGGCACCGGTCTTCACAGCGCTCTCCGCAGTGGGGGTTGAGGTGTTCAAGGGCGGCCGTCCCCGCGCTGAGCTGCCCAGTTCCTGTTTCCCGACGCCAATCGAGGACTGCGAGGTTCGGGTGCCCGGCAGTACCGGGCGTGGTGTCCCCTCTTCCCGCAGCGGTCGCAAAGCAGTGTGTGGGGCTGTTCCGCGGGGGTTGCTGCATGGGCTGGCTCCTCTTCCCCCTCACTGGATTCCTCCGTTGCCGCCTCAGTCAGCCGGCAGGGCGCACTGTGTCTGCTGGCGCTTCCAGCCACCCCGAACACGGCCTCAGCCTGTGTAGCAAGGGCCAAGGCCTGCTCCAGCGAGGCCGGCGCGGCCAGCTGTAAATGGCACCACAGCTCCTCGGGTGAGAGGGCCTTGAGAAAGGCCTGGAGAGCCATCTCCCACTGCGCCTCCCAGGGAAAAGCTTGGTATCCTCAGTGGGCCCAGTCGCTCTCCTCGTCGACGCCGCTGCAGGGCCAGCCTCTCCCACAGCAGGTTTGGCGCCTCCTCCACGCTGAAGCGCAGCTGGAGAGCTACTGCCAGCGCCGCATAATTGCCTCGGTCATCCTCCAGAACGTCCAGGAGCACCTGGAAGGCCGCTCCTTCCAGCGCCGCAGCCAGGTGGCCGGCCTTCTCTGCCCGGCTCCAGCCATTCGTCTGGGCCGCGAGCTGGAACTGCACCTCATAGGTTTCCCAAGGCGCTTCCCTGTCGTAGCGACCGGGTCGCACTTGCGCCGATGGGTGTGGGAACCGCTGGTCAGCTCCTGCAGGGAAGGTATCTTCTCTCTGGGGCACCCGCTGGCCTGGAGTAGCGGCCAGTTGCCCCAATTCTACCGGCAGTAAGGGCTGTGGACACCTGTCGCACCCAGGAGTTGCTCAGGCTCCCTATGTGTGCTGCCAGTGGGTTCTGTCTCTTTTAGAGTCAGCCAGCGCTTGACAGAATCGGCTAATGTCTGCCAAGATTTGTCCATCCTGCCCGCTTCTGACACCAATGTAGCATATACAGGTTCTTCTCAGAGTGGAGACGCGATTAACGAACCTAGGGATAGCTTTATTCTCTATCAACCACACCAAAACCAAACACAAGATATACACACAAATGAGGAGACTGACAGAACAGGTACACATCTTTAGGGTGGTAATTACTTAACAACAAGCTATATACTTATAAGACTACACAGGACACTAAAACTACTATGACATTATTTACACAGGTAGGGTCAGCCGCTGGTCATCGTGCTGACCCTCAGACTCTCCCCGGCTACAACTCCCAGCCTGCCCAGTGATTTTATGAGCGCCAAGGGGCGCTTCCTCCTCACCACCGGGCGAGGGCATTACAATATACAAGAATGGATGGAGAAGGACGAGCAACAAGATCTAACGGATCATGACATAATAGCTTTGTTAAATCGGGATAATGATGAAGATGATGACACTATGTCTGCATTGGCACTAGATAAATCTGAAAGAATCAGTCATAGCTAAGGGGTCAAGACTCTTGAAGCAGCACTACAGTAGCTTACGTTGAACAACAAGAGGAGGCAACTGCTACTGATGTCATGTTACTAAGACGCTGGTGAGACCTTGGTGCAAGGAAAAGAAGCACATCTAGGAAACAGATTCCAGTCACTCATTTTTTAAAATAATAACTAACAATAATTATATAATCTATCGCTTTATTAGAGTTAATTAATAAACCAGATTTCATACTTATACTGCACTACCATTACTCTACTCAGTCTACTCAGTTTCTGCATTATCTGACATTTTCAATTATCCAACATACTATCGGTCCCATTAAGGTTGGATAATCGGGACTCTACTGTACAAAAGTGCTGATTTTCTAACTTCTATATGTAAACAATAATTATTAATTATTCTAAACAGTATATACTGCTTATGAAATCTGTAATTTTACAATTGTTGTTACATTGTAATATGTCAAGTTTGTCACTGTGGCAGTAACAGTGAAAAGTAGTTTATGTACAACATTGTTTTACCTACTTGTCTGTTGACCACATATAACTACAGTGTACTCTTAAGCCAACATTTCCAACCTTTCTGATTTTCTGAGGTACACTTTGTAAAAATTATTAAATGTCACTACACACAACTTTCTAAGAAGGCAAAAAAAATCATTTTAACCACCCCAACCATGGTGTGATGAGGAAAAGCCATTTTGAGGTTTTTACAATGCTTTGGTATTTATTAGTTTTACATGTTTATTTTTTTTTTCATATTTAATGCTTTTTACATGCGCACTTGGCCTTGACTGACTACATGCCAATTGCAAAATGTAAGTCTTCACTGTGCCATCTGGCAGGATTAAAGAGTAGTACAGTCCTGCATTTGACTAAAGGGTTAAATTATTTCTCTGTACACCAGCTGCAATATTAAATATCTGCTGTTATATATTATATTAATATTAAGTATCTGCTGTTGATATGACTAGTTGCCCACAAACACAAAGAACACTTGTTTTAAGATTCCCATAGCATTGTTTTTGTGTAGAAGGCCAATCACAACTACCTGCTTTTAGAAAACACAAATAAAGCTCACTTATGTTGACATCTTATGATTGTTGTTGAAGTTTGCTTTTCCTCATTGAGACTTAAACTCTTTATCTTCTTCAAGTACTATAAGTGTATAAATGATCAGTGATAATGTTTCTTGTCAGAACCATCCTCCTAATTGCAAGGAGGGTGCTTCTCTTTGGCTGAATATACAATAAACTCCACTTCAGCTTGACAAAAGGGTGGATTTTTTCTCTACAGACAACTGGGCAAAAATAAGAATGAGGTGTCGCATGTCACCTCTGTACACTGCAGTGACAACCCCTGCATACCTAAGGACACCTTGTGCTTTCTGAATGGCAGCAAGATAATGTTTTACATCCTCTAATTATCTACTGCACTAATTGCTTTCATAAAGAAATATTTGAGTGCTAAGCTATGGCATCATTTATTTCTATTTCTAACTTGGCACGTTGACATTTTTTTTTTACCTGTTTGTGACTTTGTTTCTCATCTCTAGTTAGAGCTAAAAATCCAAAGAGTACTCATTGTAATGAAACAGCTGTTTCTGTGACAGTTTGCGCAGTTTGCAATGGTCTGGCTTGAGAACACTCAGGGAGTAAAAGTGCAGGCATGGGATAGAAAGAGAGTAAAGATTTGTTCTGGCTGTGTTCAATTGGTATGATCTATTACAAAGTTCATAACAGAAGATAAGGTGTCTAGACAGCAAGCTTCAGGGTCAGTCTAGTTCAAAGGTTCAAGGGAGAAGTACTATAGATTGCTCTACTGTTGATTAGAGGTTTGCTTTCCCATATGGGTTAGGTTAAAAGGGAGATGCACATTGTTGGGAAATCTAGAGAGGCAAGATTGGATAGGGAAATTTTATTTATGTCACGCTTGTTCTTGGTTTCTTTGTTCCCCACTTATACAGATGCAGCCATTCAAAATGTACAAACCCGTACCGCATGCAACTACCCACAAGCCACCGCAGTCTACTGCGGTAAGTGATTGGCTGGCCAAAATGACCAACAGGGACACTCATGGTGCATTGGTCAGTAGTGAAAAGATTTAATCATTTAATCTCTTTACTGTGCACATTTTAAAAAATACACACCAGTCTTCCATTTCTCATCAAAGTTTTATGAAACGGTCCCCAAATATGCGATTGCTGTATAGAACGAATTTTAATTAAAAAAAATGATTTAACGCGAAAATTAAGCTGTTTACATTCCTCTGCCTGAGAATAAAGTCACTCATTGCTACACAACGCAGAAACACAGCCACAGGTAACTAGCAAAGAGAGGACATTAGCTAGCAAATATGATAAAGGAATAAATGATTTTTTTAATTTCTTTTGCACATTTATTTGAACATTTTTATCGATTGTACAAGCACTTGGAAACTGTCCAAATCCCTAGTTCATCTGCATTTTCTTTTATGCTCTGGGCATTCTCCTGGTCTGGCGCCGGTCTGTGTCTTCTAGGATATAATGCTGGCGATTTGTGTTAAAATTGGGTTTCCAATAATGCTGCAGCAAACTCTTGTTTTTATGTCCACTATAATGCACAATCTCCCTTGCTTTTAACCGAGCATTTCATAATTTCCTAAAATGAAAGTGCGACAGAATTCTGGGATGTCCCTATACCAGAGATTACGGTAGGTTTCAGAATGGTGATTGGCTGACACCATCTGACACCCCTCTGTATCGGAATTTGCATCGTTTGGCAGGGCTAAGATTCATACAAGTGATGGTGGATTTGGAGACAAAATGTATTTACATTGGGTTGCTGTGAGTGGAGTACTAATAACCCCAAAACTCTACTTATTATTTTACAAGAGAATGCACCTGACAAGCTGGACAGTATGCTTCTCAAAGCACTTTACAGGATAACAATAACAACAACTATTGACAAGTTCTGGGAGGAAAAATATGATAAATATTAATAATAATAATAATAATAATAAACTTTATTTTATATAGCGCCTTTAAAGGTGGCTCCTCAAAGCGCTTTACAGCATAACAACCGATGGCTGGGGGTTGAAAATACCTGTGAAACTGGTTAGTTCACAAACAATGTACTGTAGACACAGAGACTCAGTAGCAATAGCAATTAGCAATATCAAAATAGCAATATTATGGACACACAATTGACTTTTAAAAAAAACAACTTTTTTTGACAGCTGGATTTGTTGACAGCTTGACACAAGTTCATCAGTGAAAAGACCACGGGCATTCTTCCTCCCCCCTACATTCTCAGAGTAGATTAGAATTTATTATTAGCACAATTTATTACAGTGCTAAATTTAATATTATTGATTACTAATAGTTTATGCTAACACCTAGCTTTCTTAACGCGAGAATTACTACCGTAAGTATGTACTGTACAGTTCACTGGAAGACTCGCCCTCTTCTACTTTGAAAATACCTGTGAAACCGGTTTAATTCGTCACAGCCAGCACTCCTGCAGAGAGTGATGAAAACCACGCAGCGTCAGGCGAATGCACATTAATATGTTGGGCTTTTGGGCTCGGGTGGATTTGCGCCCTACAGTTCAACCTGCAGTACCGCTGTGTACTGTACATACAGTACGAACATGTGTTATTTTGAAATATAAAAAATGTCAATATATACTGTAGGAGAAATTGAGTATTAGTGTGTATTTTTTCTTTAAAATACCGATAACAGCAACATACAGTTTACATAATATGTTTATGGTCCTAAATTAATATCGTTTATGACCTTTATGACCTTCGTTATGCTCCTCTGTGTTCTATGCTTAGCTACTAAAATTTCCCTTTAGTGGTAAAATTCCATATAAATATTCAATACTAAGCGGATTAAAATGTGCACAGTAAAGAGATTAAATAATTAAATATTTTCACTAACGGCCAATACACCACATTATCGTCCGTGTCACATTAACATTGGAATGTTTTTTTTACAAGTGTCAGATGAAGAGATACACATCCTGTCTCCTCTATAACTCTTCAGTTTACAGAGAAATTCCGCCAGAGCCTCACAACATTGTCCAATAATACTCTTCTTGTGTCTAATTTTTAGTTCAGCAGGATTTGAGCTACAGACTTTAACAGACAAAAAACAGAATCCACCTGCGTTTCGGGTGTTAACAAAACGTGTTTACAAAGTGAAATACAGTAATTCTACCAGCTTTATAGATACATAGATTTAGATATTTAGATCCTTAAATTAATATAATTATTAATTTATTTAGATACGTGATTACATATTCTCGATTAAATTATAAAACAGATAATTCCAGTCCTGGAATCTGACTGGCTGACATCCTTCTGAAGCGGTACCATAATCTCTGGTATACTGACGCCCCAGAAATTTAACTTTTTACCGTGTGATACATTTTAAAGACTACTTCTTAGTGTAGATAAGAAAGCGTAGATAAAAAAGCTTGGATTCTCATGTATCTGATACAAGTATCTTTTAATACAGTCTTTGTTGTGCTCTTGAGGATCCTTATGATATTTTGAGCTCTGGTTGAATGACAAGTGTCGGAGTTTAACTAATTTTTGTTGTTAGAAATTATGAAATGCTCTGTTAAAAGCAAGGGAGTTTTTATGTCTGTTATACTAAAAGAAAATGCCCGACGAACTAGGGATTGCACAGTTTTTCAGTGCTTGTACAATTGATGGAAATGTTCAAATAAATGTGCTAAAGAAATAAACAAAAAAAGTAATTTATTCCTTTATCCTATTGGCTAGCTAATGTCCCATCCTTGTTAGTTAGATCAACGAAATGCTGTGGTGTTACTTTTTGTCGATGAAAGTCTTTTCATTTAAAATCATGGTTACAAATAATATGGACCAGTGTAATACTTTGAGTTTACAGCTTGTCCAAGGTCATTCATTATTAATACTATTAGTAATATCTTCGGTAAAGGCTTTGATGCATAAAATATTTCTGCATAATTAAAATATTTATGATAAAGGTAGGTTGTGTACTTTTGCCCAACTGAGCAATCTTGCTTTCATAAAATTTACCAACTTTTTAATGACTGATGATTAACATGCTGTAATACACAGTTTAAATTTAAAAGCTCAAATGCTGTACATGAGAGGTTAAGCTTTATTGGCTCCTCCTGGTGGTTTTACAAGGTTATTCTGGTGATTACTTTCTGAATTGACGTCATATGACGCGTTACACTCTGTCATACAGCGTTAGGATGCGCCACGCCCACCGCATGGTACCGTGGTGTGCCTCACTCGTTTTTAATGGCTGCGTCTGTATAGTGACATCTTTGTTCAAGCTACAGAAAATAGGGTACAGGGAATTCATAACAGGGCTTTATGTTTGTAGGGCATTCAACACCACACTACTGGTTTAGGGGAACCTGTCAAAATATTTCACGTTATAAAATGAGCAACATGGAACATTTGAACAAGAACTCCAACAGCTAGATTACAACTGTGACAACTCTCATTAATTCTAATCCTAATCTTAATGTTATTAATGTTTTAAATAGTTCCTTTTTATTTTCTGTAAATACCCATTTTTGTATTGTTACATATTTTTTTATGTATGCAAGGGTTAGGAAGCTCGGTTGTCTAAATATTAAGAAACATGTTAGATTTTCATCTGAGCAAACAAAAAAATGGGAGCTCACTATACAATATTATACTGTATGTCAGTTAAACTAGAAGAGACTAGAAAATGATTAAAAATGAGATAAAAATTGTATATCAGCATCCTTAAGTGCTAAGTTGATATACATTTGCCCTTTTGTTAAGATATAATAAATTAATACGTACATTTCTCTTACAGTTTTGTGATATATACAGAAGATTTGAGCATATGTTTTGTTTGTGCAATAATGTGGGGTATGCTTATAAACATTCATCTACTTTAGGTGGGTAGCTGCGTCAGCATGCGTAGGCTGCAAAGGAACAAGTAATAGGTTTATTCCATGCTGAAAAAAAGAAGAAGAAAGAGAACACAACGTTTCGGCCGTGGAGCCTTCTTCAGGTGTCAATCTACTTTGTTACTTTTTCCATCTTCCAGATTCATCACAGTAAATAATCAAACAGTAGGGTATGGCACAGTATGCAATCCATTGTATTAATCAAAGTTTTTATCATACACCTCTTCAATTCTCTCAAAGAACACCAAAGTAAATATAAAAAATGGTATTGCTTAAGAACAATAAAAAAACTTTTGCAAGCTTTTGCATTGGATCATAATATGATGGTTTTAAAATTATTTGAAGTTCAAAAATTGTACACCATTTCTAAACAATTTTTATGTCAAAGAGGGATTGTTAAGTAACTGGTGCTATCAGAATATTGTATTCTGAAGTTAATATTTCTCTTCTATTTTTTAATTCAAACTGACCAAGGGTGGTTTGGACTTCTTTCTCAATCAATATTTTTCACATCATATTAAGTGGAAAAGAGTTGTTGGAATATTTTATAGATTAGCATGATGTTCAAGCTCTGAGAAATAAGGGATGAATTACTGAAGGAATAAAAATGAACTCAATGAGGATTTCATCTTTAGTGAAATATCCAATGTGAATTATATTACCAACTGTTTTTTAATCAAATACAACAGAATATTTACACATTTTATGTCTGATTGATCCCATTTGAATAAATCTGTGTATATGGCTCTCAGAAAATTACTTTAAATTAAACAGTTTTCCATTGGGACAAAAGTAAGTATTAATAACTACAGATTGTTTTGTATTAAACCGTGGTATTTTTTTAACACTATTCATACAATGTTGACTAGTTGATTTACTGTTAGGATTTGCATTTGTAATAGTGGATGAATACAAACTCCTATCTTACAGTACTCTATCTTATATATTTTCTAATTTTCAGCACTATCTATAGCGCATATTAACTTTATGCCATGCTGGAGTAGTCAGATCTATTTCAGAACACAAGAATTCTGACACTTCAGCATTAACAAATAATATACCCAAAATAATAATTTAGTCTGTGCTACCAGTCCTTGCACTGCAATTTTTTCACCACTACTTTGGATTTACTTTTGACTACCAGAATACCAGAAGAATAGTACAGCATATTTCTCACAAATTACATTACAAATATTGGGGAATCATATTTCTGTAGATATTTCTTTTCACCCACTTCAACCAAACAAAAAGATTAATGCACTGCACTGCACTTATACACTGTAAAACACTGCATAAAATACATCTAGAAGTTACATGCAGAAGAGTGAATAAAATAAAAATTAAAGTGGAATATTTTTAGTAAGAATTAAATATGCATGACAGCACATTGGGTTTTGTATGTTTCTTCTATTTTAAGGATCTCTTGATGTCTAAGTGTTCCACCTAAAAGTACAATTCAGGTCATCCGTGGAAGTGTAGCTCTTCTTTATGTGCATCACTGACACAGAAAATGATTGATGGAGAACTATCTTTTAATGTTGTTTTAAACTATCTATAACATTTTTTTTAGTTTCATTAACATTGTTCCATTAACATTACACTGTTCTTACCCTAGAATAATATCAAAGCAGTTAATGAGACAGATGTATACACAGATGCCTTCTAAACCTTATCAATAACCTAACATTATTTGCAAATCACTGAAATACTTTTTCCAGCTCAATGTGGGATGTAATTTTTTGTTATAGACATTCTACCATAAGAGTCACCTTTGTGGAGTTATCAGGATATTGTTATTGGTTATGTGATCTCTAACCATTTTCCTCATTGCCTGCCTGCTCAGTTTTGGAGGGTCAGCCTGATAAACACAGTATCTGGGTTGCACAATACACCTTCCACTTTTAGTGGTTGACTTCACCGTGGTCAAAGAATATTCAGTGTATGATTTACGTTATCCCAGAATCACTTTGAAAGCTCTTTGGTCTTCCTGGTTAAATCTTTGCTTGAAATTAACTACCTGATCTTGGACCTTATAGAGATTTATTCTGAAATCATGTGAATCAATATTACGAAGCAGAGACAAAGGCTATTTAACAAATTATGTGACATGTAAATGTGAGATTTTGTGTTTGCCACAGTAAATGAGGTGAATAATAATGCAATCTGTATACTTTAGTTTTTTTATTTTAGTTTTTGCTGATATTTAGCTTCTTTTACATGTAAGTGTTCAGTTTGAACATCCATGATTTATTTTATTAAATATTTTTTTAATATTTTTTTTATATAATTTGTAATTTAACAACTTATGACAATATAAAGGGTGAATACTTTTGTAAGGAACTGTATTGTTACTGTTATTTATTTTTTACTTAATAATAAACTGACTTACAACTTTTCAGTAGCTCAGCTAGATCCTGATAAATGTGATAGAGAGGCAAAATATCTTAGAGGTTGTTTAGCATTACTTGTTTAGCTGATGAGTTGACAGCCTACCTGCAAGGATAAGACTGCTCGAACCCATGTCACTTTTGCAAAAAAGGTAATACGTAGCTGCTAGTTTGGTTAGCCCCTAATAAATGTGACAAGATATATTAGAGGTTGTGTGACATAACTCATCTAGCTTGTGTTACTCAACTAGCCATAAGGATGAGGCTGACCAAGCCCCTCAAAGTAGCCCCTTTAATAAGTCTGTTATACATGAGCTTTTGTCTGACTGAATCTGTTCCGATATATACACATTACATTTGGAAGACCACCAAGATAGTGTATTGGTGTATTTCATGATAGACTGCAAAGGATGCTGGGCTGCTCCTGACAGAGTTGCCAGAGAAGTGAACAGTGCTGAAGCCAAATTTTGTTAATGTACTACAGAGGTGATGTTGAAACCAGTGCTGAATAACAACCCTTGGTTTTCATTGATTAATAGGGATGGCTGATAT
This sequence comes from Lepisosteus oculatus, assembly GCF_040954835.1. Lineage (NCBI taxonomy): Eukaryota > Metazoa > Chordata > Actinopteri > Semionotiformes > Lepisosteidae > Lepisosteus > Lepisosteus oculatus. The sequence continues at coordinate 55,551,221 of NC_090696.1, forward strand.
GAGATGGCTGATTGGGGTGATAAGTGGAGAAGAGCAACCAAAGCAGCTGACCCCAGGACAGTCTGGGACTAAGGCTGTGAAAAAGAAGAAGAAGAAGATTGGGGTGAATGAAGGGAGCAGTATGCTTAAAATGATTTGGAAAGACTGGCAATGGAATTGTGCTTGAAATAGTGAACATAAATGCCTTAACCTGACTGATTTATCTTGCTTTTTTAAAGGGGGAATTAATTGTATCATGAGAGCAAATAGAGAGGTCTAAGAAGTAGGGATGTAGGTAGGGGAGAAAGGTATAACTAGCAAGAGTAAATTCAAAGCATGCCAGGAAGCCAAAGACTGCAAGTAGAGATAATACTTTAGGAGTAAATTCAATGAGAGGGAGCTTCATGGAACTTGGCAACAGGAATCCACTCCGAAGTTGGGTGGGTGACTCCCAAAGAGTCTTGTATTCTGCTCGACAGGCTGAGTGTCCAGGCTTTTGAACTCCAGGGCTTGTAGCCAACTACCCTTCTCCCATGAAGGAGCCTGCACCTTCAAGCAGCCTGCACCTTTAAACCAAGTTTTCTTTCTGCCCTGTACTGTAGGTCCAGTTCCAAGTCTTCACTCCTCTCCACACTCCAGTCTGCATGGTGGCCTTTGCCCTAGCCTCTACTACCCTAGCCTCCTCTTCTCCATTGATTATCCAACTCACTTCAGGGGCAGTATTCATTGTCCAAGAATCCAGGGCTCTCTCCATGCAGACGTCTATCCTCAGACTAGCAACCCTGTTCCTGTCCCATAAAGGGTGCTATTCACTGGCCTTTCTCCAGTTCGGCAGGACCCTTTCCTTTTTCTCACACTCTTTGCTTGGGATGTATGGTTCCCTTCTCTTTTTTCTATTTTTTTCCTTTCCTAGCCACCTTCCAGCACCCCAGCAGAGCCTTACACTTTTCTTAGGCAGCCAGGCATTAGAAATTTGCTCTGAAGCTTAGCTCAGATTTTGTCTTGGGGCATCCCCAGCAGCTGTGCTGACCTGGGGCTTAGCAGATGTCTTCTCCTCTTTGATCCAAAGGGCACCTAAGTATCTAGTTCTGTTCACATCTGGGCACATTCATTGGACTAAGGAACCTAGAAGACCAAGCTGACAGTGCATCCCTGGCCTGATGTCAGAGACCCTACATTAGGGCGTGCGCCCTGAATCACCAGGTTCTTAGCCCTCCGACTAAACCACCAACTGGGGGTGTCTTGTCTTACAGTTATTAAAACAAAGCATAGCTATGATCACTGGTTCTCCAGCCTGTTCCCGGCTACTCAAGAGGGCTGCCCACCAGACCCATGCAGCCCTTTTTTCTAGGAGCTCAATAATAATAATAATCTGTTTTGAGCTATACTCCTTTCGCCAAGGCTGCCTGATTCTAGTTGGCACTCTGATTTGGGTAGTTTCAATGAGAACTGACATTGTCCCATGCCAGCATTTTTCTCTTAATTATTATTAATAATAATAATTCCTTACACTTATATAGCACTTTTCTGGACACTCCACTCAAAGTGCTTTACAGTAATGGGGACTCCCTTCCACCACCACCAATGTGCAGCATCCACCTAGATGATGAGACAGCAGCCATAGTGCGCCAGTACGCTCACCACACATCAACTATTAGTGGGGAGGAAAACAGAGTGATGAAGCCAATTCATAGCTGGGGATTATTAGGAGGTCATGATTGGTAAAGGCCAATAGGAAATTTGGCCTGAATGCCAGGGTAACACCCCTACTATTTTTGAGAGATGTCCTTTTTTTTTTAAACCACAGATAGGCAGGACCTTGGTTTTATGTCTCATCTGAAGGACAGCACCTTTTTACAGTATAGTGTGCCCATCACTGGGGCATTAGGACCCACACGGACCACAGGGCGATCACCCCCTGCTGGCCCTACTAACATCTCTTCCAGTAGCAACTTTAGTTTTTCCCAGGAGGTCTCCCATCCAGGTACGAAGCAGGCTCACACCTGGCCAGAGCCATAGCCATATCTCTTTTTGCCAAGGAAGTGGAGAGATTGTTCCCCTCAGACCCACATGCCTCACCTTTTTTTTTTCCTTTGCTGACTAGGAATCTGCTCCAATGCCAAAACTGTACCAAGAGCAGAGACTCCCTGATTCTAATCAATGAGCTGAGGTGGGCAATTCATCTGAAGGCTGGCAGTTTGCCATGCCAGTTTTTTTTCCTTTTCTTGACTGGGATGTGGATGTGGGATGTATTTTTTTTGCTGGCTTTTAGTCTGTAGCATCATTGTGCTTTTTCCATCATTACTGACTGGATAGGACTATCTAAGCCCTGACCACCAGTAAACTACTATTCTATTAGGACTTCCTTTCACCTCACTTACCCTCCGTCCCAGAGAGCTAGAGCCCCAGCTAGTCGATCCTGTTCAGGTGTTGCCATCATTCTATGGCTTATATCGCTGGCCAATCACCATCAACACAACTTTATTCAGCTGTGATGCAAAAATGTTAATGTGAGAAAATTAATGTGAGAAAAGGGACAATACTTGAAGGTCACATATGTGAAAGATGATACTAAATTCCTAAACCTTTCAAAATTTTTATTTTTTCTATGCAGATCAATACTAGTTGAAAATGTGGAGGTAGCGTAATGCCCTAGAATATTGCATCCTGTGAGATACTGAAGAAAGGGTGATCTATGGGAATGTCATTTCCAAATAATGAGTAATCTGTACTGATTGGTCTGTGTCTGGATCCAATGTCCTGAATTTCTGAAATTGAAAATGAGAGAGAGAATCAGCTATTAGAATACCCAGGAATATGAGCACCGCACAAAAAAACAATATGACAAAAATAGTCAAACCACTAACAAAGAATGCAGTACAACAGTGTGTCAGGAGATTCTAGAGTTATTTTACAATATTTGTCACACACTGCAAAACATTCTGTACCAGACAACCCAGAAATTATCTGGAGTAAGGCCTTTTCTCATTGAATCCTGGGATGGAGAATCTCCAAGTTTTTACTTATGGGTCTACCCTGCCTGGGATCCTCCCAACCAATCACATGAGGTGATGGTGAAGGATGATGCTTTGAGAAGCATGAGGGGGCAGGTCACCCACTCCCGAGGGATTTTCCATGAGCTCATTCACCCTTCTAGTGGCTGGAGAAGAAAGTTGACAAACAGCATCTTAGTTTTATTGCTTACTTATAAGTTTAGTAACTTTCTCTGTTTCATGATTCTCTATTATAACTTGTATGCCTACAAAGTTCTGACGATTTGGTTTTGGCGTGGCTTAACAGATGTTGGGATTTCTACCAGCCTTAGGAATGGATCCATTCATGCAGTTTGTAAAGCTTGCATCACCATTCTTTTTGTGTGATGTTTCTGATATTGGGCATTATCATTATTTTTGCTTCACTTTGCAGTATAATCGAGTCAAACACTAATTTTCCTCTTCATTAATAATTCTACCCAGTGCAGTAAGTTTAACTGAGTCTCTCATAAAATCCATGAAGAGAATCATTTTTTCACTAGCTGATTTGTTAAAACAGATATAGAATATTCATGTTCTGCAAAATTCATTGAAGCTATTCCAAAGAGTTGGCCTCTACATTTCCATACATTCATAGACTGAAGATATTGATGTCTTTTGAAACAAACAGTTTCTTCTGTTCAGTAGCTTCATACAGTAACTGTAAAATATATATTATTACGGGCTGAGATAGATAACAATAGAGATCTCTCTAATAATCTAGACACAGTGGGTAATACCAAATTCCAATTCCTTGAGTTTCAAACCAAGAGATGTTTACTTAGTTGTGCTGGGTAAGAAATACTGATCAAAATAATTTTCTGTTGTACCTTAGTTATTCTAAGTTCTGGGTAAATGATTAAGTTTAAATCAACAGACAAGAAAGGCATCATATATATGTTAAACAGGTGAATGTAATGATTGCTTTGATTGTAGACTCTGGACCCTCTACATCTCAGCAAACATTCCCTCTGCTTTGAAGATGGAAATGTTTACACTACCAGGTGTTACACACTTTATATAGAGACACCTCCATTGTCACCTACCTATATGTCTGTGGATCTTGGCCATTCTACAGTTATTCCAGTTTTGATCATTTGATGATTTTACAGATTTTACTGGAGATTTGGCTGCAAAGAATCTTTCTTTTATGTACTGTATGGATGCAAGGAGTCACAATGCTGTCCAGTAAAGTTTTCAAATGAGTTTGTGACAAAAACTGACATTTCTAGAGAACACTGAAAAAGATACACACAAGATAAATTTTCCACAGTGTAGTGGTTTTATGGTTTTACTGAGACAATTATTAATTGTAGCAGTAATCACGAGGTGGTTCGCATTGGCTTTTAGAAAATAAATCATCAACAACTACTAACAACTAGCAACACACACACACACACGAGTTCAAAACACGAGATACATTTATTAACATAAATTGTGCACCAAACATATACCAGTCTGCCTGGATACAAGCGGCAGACCTTACTGTGAGGGTTATCAATATACAAGGTATATAATCTCGAAGAGATGCAAACACAAGGAGATACACAACAGAGAATATATTTCAATATATATAGTTCGGCTACACCAAATCGCTAATCAGTGTTATTACCCACTGTTACTCCAAATTCGGAAGTAAATACATTACTTATGAATTAAATTGATAACAACTTGTGTTGAGGTTGAGGTAGAACATGGGGTTAACTTATCCACTGTGTATGGATTTGGAATTTCCCAGCACGAACACCAAACCAGCTGAAAGACTCTGTTGCAGCCTCTGTTCCAGCAGTTGTCCAATGGGCGTTGTCCCGGCGTCCTCAGGCTGCCGGCCAACCAGTCAAGGTGCAGCTCAGAGTAGGATGGGCGGAGGAATCCAACTGTGGCGCACAGGGCAGTCATTGCTCCAAGGGGATCTACCAGCAGTCTGGCTGGCTAGTAGAAAGTCTCTATGCACAGAGTGTGACTGCTGTTCCTCGCAAGTCACTCTTTTGCCCAGGAAAAAGCTGGTTCGTTCCCGGTCCAGCTCTGCTTCTGAATAAGCTATTCAGGTTGTCGATGAGGGTCCAACTGTAGGCTGCCATTGATCAAGCGGAGCATTCACGTTGGTAGAACGTTGGTAGAATTCTGAGTACGTACGGGATCCTCGGCCTCACGCTTAGAACAAAGTCCAAGTCCCAGTGCAGATCCAGCTACCTAGCAGCAGTGTCAAGATGACCACGTTTACTGTTCCCAGCTCCCCAGAGGATCCACAACGACTGTGCTTGGGACCTACCAGCGTAGTTTGTAAGTTTGTGTCGTTGAGAACAAATTTGACTAACTGTACCCACTTAAGGCTTACTGTCTCTTGGATTCTGTCATCCAAGTCAACGCTGTGTCCTCTGAAAGCGTTGTGTCCCTTAGGAATGACTTACTTATGCACACCCAGTGGATATCCGTGGTTGATATACACAGTTCCAGGTTTGGAACAAGGTACCAATTTGGATCATCCTCCTGGTAAGCTACGAGCGGTGAGGTGGTTAACTTCACATGCTTGACATGTATGGGAATGGCACTGCCTAGACTGTATGCAAGATGTGCTTGCAATGGCTGCACCATCTCGGAAGTGGTTGTCCTTAGTACTTCTTCTACTACGGGAAGTGGAACCAAGTAGGTTGGAATTTGTCCCATGGCTAGACTAGTTACTGTGGCACTAAGCTCCCTGAGCAGATCCTGCATCAGCATTCTGACCTGTTGCACATAAGCATAGTCCCACTGTAACACGTCGACAATCCTGCCCACTGGGTGGAGGGTGTTATTTAACCCTACTGCATGAAGGTTTACTGCTACAATTGTGCCCTGTAAGGTTTTTCCTAAGCTTTCCAGCCGCTGCTACTGTTGATACAGCCTGTCACTAATTTCTGGCATTTCCTTACGTAACTCAGACACCTGCCCACTTTCAGTTTCTGGCTGTGTCTAACAGCAAGCAGACCAGCTGAAAATAGCAAACCCACGGCAGAGGCCACAGCAATCAGACCCCCCAAGAACCTTTTGGGGCGGCTGAGGCCTGTCATCTCCTCCTGGGTGACTGTTGCCTTCCTCAGCTGGCTGAGCATGTGTATAGTGTCTAGCTGGGCATGCCATGCAGTATCCTTAGCCCACTGCCTATCATGATAGGACCCCCTACTGTTCATGTTGATGTGCTTCCGAAACACATTACTTAGGTCCAGTCATACATACAGTATATGTTCTGCAATTTGTTAATAACAATCCGGGAGCATCCTGCAGGACTATGCCGGTAGGAGGACTGGGTTCCACAACTTCAAGGGGCTGTGTCGAGGCGATCCACACTATTGTCAGGACCAGCCGTGGCAGTTTTAGGATTCCCATTCTGGAACACAGATGAGGCACATGGTACAGTTCCACTATAATTTTGAATATATTTTTCTAGCAGGACCTACACTATAGTACCTAACTACCTGCAGCTACAAAGGGGCACCCCCCTCTTGATCGGGTTTGGACGTTAACCCTATTCTGTGTTCTCCGGCACCATCAGAGGTGTGTGATACAACCGGAGGTGGTTGCGATGCACCCACTTGAAGACCAGAGATTGCCCTCCTTTTCAATCCGAATTCGATAAGCTACTGGTGATACCTCGACAATCTAGTGGGGTCCTGTCCAACAGGGTAAGAACTTCCGGGCCCTTGTGGGTTTGGCAAATTGGAAGTACAGGACCTTGTCTTCTCAGATTGTTCTGGGCAAAAGCAAAGGTTGCTTGCAGATGTGCTCGCAGGTCTGACACATACTGATTGTCTATAGTAGCCCCCGTCGTGCTCAGGTCCTCCACCCCATAGAGACAGTGTAGGGGAAGAGTCATCTTCCGACCTGTCATCATCTCAAAAGGTGGGACCCCCGTAGAGCAATGGGGCATAGCTCGGATGTCCATCAAAAACAGGGGCAGCTTAATGTCCCAGTCCCTACTGCTGGTGGAGACAAACTTTTTGAGTATACTAACCACCGTTCGGTTTGCCCTTTCTGTCTGGCCCGAGGATTGAGGGTGGTAGGAGATATGCAACTGGGCCTTGACCCCAAGCATATTCCACAGGGTTGCCATTACTGTGGCTGTGAAATGGGTTCCCCGATCCGAGTCCACGGTCAGGGGGAGTCCCCATCGACTGAACACATGGTTCACCAACAGCACTGCAGTTGTCTCTGCTGTGTTGTTGGGTGCCGGGAGGCACTCAATCCATTTTGAGAATGCACACGTAACAGTGAGGAAATATTTGTTCCCTCTGGATGACCTCACCAGTGGCCCCACCCAATCCATTTGTAGATTGGACCAGGGGAATGTCATGTCCTTTTTCTGGAGTGGTGCACGGTGCAAGGGCCGTGATGGTTGGGACTGGCTACACGTCAGACACCCCTTTACATACACGACGATGTCTCGCCCCATGTGAGGCCAGAATGCCACCTGCTGGATAGTGTCGTACATGGCCTTGATTCCCCGGTGACCCCCACAGGGATCGTCATGAGCCGTCTCGGATCATGACCCCCCGATGACAGCGGGGAACTACCCACTTTGGGACACCTTGTGCAACTGGTACACAAACCAACACCCCTTTATAATTTTGAGGTTGTCTTTCACCTCTGCCAGCTCCTTCAGCTCCGGACACTGGCTCAGCACCTGCTCCGAAAGAGGTTGACGCACTGGGTCAGCGATATTCTGATACATTTGCCCAATTGCTGGGTCCTGTTTCTGCATTTCCGCAAGATCGGTGTTAAAACCCTGTGACCCAAACACTACAGATTGAGGGTCAGCTCCGATATCCTATCTAGCCCTGCGTCGGGTGACCACCTTGACCTCAGTCATGGTTTCTGGGGGTAGCCATTCCTGCTGGAACTGCCAGGGTTCACCCTCCAAGGTGCCAGATTTGGCCAGCCGGTCGGCCTCATCATTCCCTTCTTTGTCGGGTCCCTTCACCTGGGAGTGTCCCTTCACCTTCATCCAGTAAACCATCATTCCAGCCTCGGTCGTGAGCTTGTCACTGGCCAGGAACAACTCTTTGTTCTTTACCACCTTGCCCAGGGCATTTTTCACAGCGTTACCCTTACAATACGGAAGATGGGACACGAAGCTGTGTCGGGCGTAGTTCGAGTCACTACAGATAACAAACTGTTTAAGGCCATGTGTCAGGGCCTGCTAGAGGGTTATCAGCACCCCAGCTACTTCTGCATACTGACTAGTCATTGGTACTAGTTTACACCGGGTCGGCTCACAGGGAGTATTGCCTTGCTAGACTACTCCTACCCCTGCTAGCACCTGCTATTCGTGTCAAAAAGAGGAACCAAATAAGCCCTGGCCCACGTTCTCATCATAGTACCGATGATTGTTCGGTAGCTCAGCAGCGGGAATAATTTCTGGAGCTTCCATGTCATTGTCACAGCCGTGACACACTTGGCCCAAAGCCAGGCCCTGTCCCAGGTACATTTTCTTGCTCTGTGCATAATGTACCTCTATGTCGTAGCCTTGTAGGGCCATCATCAATGCCACGATCCTGCTTTTTGACACCCTGCCCACTTTCAGTTTCTGGCTGTGCAGGAAGGTCACAGGTTGGTGACAGGTTTCGATGATGATCTTTTGTCCCCCAACATAACTACGGAAGTGTTCTATCGACCAGACCGTAGACAACAGGGCCTTCTCACAGTCCAAGAACTTTTGCTCCACTGGGCTCAGGGCTTGACTGGCATACGCCACCACCCTTCGCTCTTGGTCCTATTGCTGACTCAGAGCAGCCCCAAGGCAGTGCTCTGAGAACCCTGCTTCAAGGTAGAAGACCTTATTTTTGTCAGGGTAGACCAAGCACGGCACACTACCGAGTCTGCGCTTCAGCTCCATTACAGCCTGTTCTTGGGAAGGCCCCCACTCAAAGTGCACGTCTTTCTGCAACAGCTTGTGGAGGGGCCTTGCTATTTCAGCGTAATCCTCAATGAACTGCCGGGAATAATTACATACTCCCAGAAAGCTGCGCAGTTCAGACAGTTTAGTAGGCGACTTCATATTCTGGATAGCTTGGACTCTGCTGGACTGTGGCTGTATGCCTTGGGCTCCAACCAATAGTCCCACGTACTCCACTTGGGTCCTTCACCACTGTCCCTTAGCCAGGGACAGTTTGGCCCCTGCACGGGAGAGCTGGGTCAACACATGCATGATCTCTGCCATATAATTATAATTGCTTACACTTATATAGCGCTTTTCTGGACACTCCACTCAAAGCGCTTTACAGGTAATGGGGACTCCCCTCCACCACCACCAATGTGCAGCATCCACCTGGATGATGCGACGGCAGCCATAGTGCGCCAGAACGCTCACCACACATCAGCTATCAGTGGGGAGGAGAGCAGAGTAATGCATACTCAGCATATGTTCTTCCCAGGTCTGACTCTGCATCAGAATATCATCCACATAGACCAGGTTGCCCCGGGCGGCTGCATCACTCATGGCTTTGTGCAGAAATATGTTGAACTCCACTGGGGAGTTGGAGTACCCAAAGGGGCATTGATTCCAGGTGAACTGCCTGTTTCCAAAGGAAAAGGCCAGTTTGTACTGGTCTGTCAGTTCTACCTTAAGGGTCCATTGGCCACATCTACTGTGGTGAAATATTTCACTGTTGTCACCTTGGCTAACTCCTAATCTAGGTAGATCATTGGCCATCGTGACAAAGGAACCTGTTTCTTCAGCTGCTGGAAATCAATGGTCAGATGCCACTTACCAATGGGTTTCAGCACTGGCCACAGTGGGGAATTATAAGTGGAGTTACACTCTCTTATGATCTGACGCTCTAGTAGAGCATCCAACGTCTGCATTATGGACTTGTATGCTGTGAGGGGAATGCGATACTGCCTGACATAGGTTGGGCGGGCGCCAGGGGCGGTGGGAATGCGTACTGTGTGTAAATCCGTCACCCCACAGTCATAGGCGTCCCGTGCAAACACTTCCCTGAAATCCTGGAAGATCTGACGCAGCTGCTGACGCTGGCTTTCCGTTTCCAGGGCATCTGCCTTACCAACCTGTTCCTATACCTGCTCTAGGAACCCTGCTTTTGACGGCATGATGGTATCCCGGGTCGCACTGTCGGCTGAGTGGTCCGTCGGAACACCTGCATGTACTGTGTACACAACCATCTCATCCTTATCGCTAAGGTCCACCCTGCACACCTCCTGGTGCCGGAATCCCTCTATTGGCATAATTGCAATCATCTGCCGGGGGTAGGTGTAGTACACCTGCTCGGTTCCCCCCTCCCTGGCCAAGGGACCAGGGAGCTGCCCCAGTACTGGGATGGCCAGTTCAAAATCATAGAACCAATTGTCAATTACCAGTCCCATGTCAGTGCGAGCAGGGATTTTGACATCTTGTTTTGCAATGTTCTGTACCAACAGGCAAGTGGCTCGGCTATTCCACTCCAGTCTGGGGGTACCACAGACTGCTAGGTTCAGTCTGATAAACTGAGCTGATGGTTGAAAGAAAACCATCTCGGTGTCCATTCTCTGTCCCTTCTTTAGGACTAGGCGTACCAGAAACCCTGCTGTCGATGCAGGAACGATCAGGTCTGATTTGTTTACTACCTGGCAGGCATGAGGAATCGTCTGACCTGACCGAATGTTCTTGGGGTCACCGCTTACAGAGCGGGCATCTAGGTTCACCCGTGTCCACAGCACACTGTTTACTGTGTCCAGCTGGGCGCCCAGTCGAACCAACAGGTCTGCACCAATACAGACTGAGTGGGTCAGCTGAGGTGCTACCTGGAAGTAGTGAGCAAACTTCCTTTTTCTGATGGAGATGGAAGCTACACAGCTTCCTTTGCTCCAAATGGACCTATGAGGTGGGGGTGCCCACCACAGAACCTGTGACTGCGTCACCAGGGTCACCTGACGGCTTTGCAACAGGTGCTCGAACAGACCTTCACTGATTATGGACTTCTCAGAGCTGAGGCTAAGAATTACATCATCAACCTGCACTTCTGCCACCTGGATCCCTCCCACCACCACGGGGTGGTAGTCCTGGTCCCCCTGAGGTGCCAGGATGCACAGAAAGGACTCCCATTCATTACCGGACAGGGAGATCCACTCTTCTTCATGGATGAAAAAGGGGTGTGCTTTACCTGGCGGGTCAAGCAGCTGCTTGGAGCACTGCTCCTGTAGTTGGGAGACTGTGGGAGTGCTGGCCTGGCAAGACTTCCCTGTTGTTTTGGAAAGCAAGAAGACACATTTATTTCTCGTCCAGAGGAACCAGGAGGAACCTCCAACTCAGCTATAGTGTAAAGTGGGCACTGTGTGAGCACAGCATAACCACTGAACCCCCATTTTCGCTGTACGAAAGGCTTAGGGTTTTTGACCTGAGCCCACAATTTTCCTTGCTGGCAGTCCACCAGAGGCTCCAGCCTATCAAGCAGGTCTTGCCAAATGTGTAGGGGCTCCGTTTTAAACCTAGAGCATGATCCTGGGTATAGCTGGAAATATCTATCTCACACGCTACTTCTTTGAGCTCGCTGAGTAGATCGGCTGACATCAAACTAATTTCAGCCCCAGTGTCAATCAGTGCTTCTCTATCTAAGACGTTTTCAAGTGAAACCTTGATATAAATACACGTTGCTCTGCCCTTCTGGCTGAGAGTCCCTAAGAATTGTTTGAGGCCTGCCTTTTCTTTGATTTCAGGGGCAGGGTCAGTGCCCAACTCAGAGTCACAGCCTTCCTCCAGGCAGGAGCCCTCCGACCCAATCAGATAGACTGAGGGAGGGGCTTGGGGCGGATCCCCACCTCCTCCAGTGAGGAGGGGCGTGGTCCCCCTCAGCTCATTCATGCTTCCGGCAGTCGGTGCGGAAGGTTTACCCTGTCCTGATCTCTCAAGCAGGGCTTGTTCAAGCCTGGCCAGGCGGGCCGCAGTCGACTCCCTTCGTCTAGCCTTATGATAGGCTCTGCCTGAGCCCTTGCCTTCCCCATAGCGCTCACGGCGGCTCTGACGCTTAGTGCGGTCCTGCCTGCCTATTTTGCACCGGGGCTTAGTGGGCTCAGGAACCTCAATTCCCTCGAGCTGAGGCGAGTCGTCCACCCTGCTGGCTTTAGTGGCAAACACGGCTGTTTTTGCAGGTTTGCGCTCTGAGGTAGCAGAGACTATAGCTCCCCAGGCTTTTTGAGCAAACCTTCTAATGTCAGCCATTTTCAGCGCTTTTGCATCAGTGTGCATCACAATCATTTTCCTGACTGAGGGATGCAGATTAGCAAAATTTAAACCTTTGAAATTCACGTTCTCTTCGCAACCTTCTTCATTCCACCCTGCAAAATAAGTGGGCCTAAGCCTCTCATAATAGTTGCGAGGGGCTTCCGTTTTTTCGTGCTTAATATGGTGCACAGCGGCCACGGGAGATATGGTATCGATAAAAGCCAAAAATTCTCCGATCATTCCCTGACACAGCTCCTCACAGCTATTACAGACCTCCTTGTCCTTGTCTATACATCCACTCGTGGACCACTCAGCTGGTAGTTTTTCTTACTAACATAGCCTTTTCCTGTTCTAGCAGGAACAGCCTTTTCCTGTTCTGGTTTATGCTTCGGGCATAAACTGCAGAGTATATCTCAGCTCATCGATGTAGGTCTCCACATTATTCACTGACACTGACAGGTCAAAACTTTCTACACTTTGGCTAGCTGCCTCAGGTAGTGGAGGTTAATTTGTACAGCTTCTCCTTGGGCAGGGAGGAGGCCGTAATCAGGACCGGGGGGTCTATGCCTGAATTGAATCGCCCTTGTGTCTCGCACAGGACTCGACGATCTCCCCCATGCCGATCAGACCACAGACCCTGGCCGAGAGAAACCTCCTACCAGCGCGCTGGGTGAGTGCTCCAGACTGCTAGGTGGGCTGGCATGCAGGTGGGATCTAGCCTGTTTTGCTTCCAGTACGGCTGCAACTCCTTTTGCAGCCTCTCTCTTTCATCCCGACCACGCCCAATCTCCTTTTGCCTTTCCTGGCTGAGCTCATTTAAACTCTCAATTTCTTTTTCTTTTCTTTCAAACTCGCTTCCAGGTCTCTCCTAGCTACCTCAGCCGCAGTTTCTCTAACAGACAGGTCATCTAATTTACCTAAAACTTCCCTGAGTCTGTCTTCACTTTCCTCATTTTTCACTCTCTTTTCTCTGATTATATCCAACAACTCAACTCGCTCCGCCTTATACCTTTCTAGCTTTCCCTGAAGCTTTTGAAACTTTGTCAGCTTGGACAAAGACAGTTCCAGCTGTTTAGCTAGATTTAAGGCGAAACTAGATAGGACCTGAACTGCATTCACAGAACCTCCTGTATTAAGCTGGTTCGCTACCTAAGCTGCCTAATCTAATTGCAGCTTCTCAATATCATCAAAATTCAACTTTTCAATACCAAAATACAGTATGGAATCTAAACACCCAAGCAGATGAATTTCCAATCAGCACACGTTACACTAAACGTTAGAAAGCAGGGGGATTTCTTTACGCAGTTATCAGCACACCCGGTATTCGTGTATAGAAGCCGCAGTGCTGTGCTGAAATTGAACTCACAGCAGCATCAGTTATTCTGTGCGATTGATTCTCATTTCATTCTAAATGGCCCACCCAGGGATGCCAATAAATGTAGTGGTTTTATGGTTTTACTGAGACAATTATTAATTGTAGCAGTAATCATGAGGTGGTTCATTGTGGCTTTAAGAAAATCAATGGTCAGAACAAGTAACAACGCACACACACAGGTTCAAAACACGAGATACATTTATTAACATAAATTGTGCACCAAACATATACCAGTCTGCCTGGATACAAGCAGCAGACCTTACTGTGAGGGTTATCAATATACAAGGTATATAATCTCGAAGAGATGCAAACACAAAGAGATACACAACAGAGAATATATTTCAATATATATCGTTCGGCTACACCAAATCACTAATCAGTGTTATTACCCACTGTTACTCTAAACTCGGAAGTAAATACATTACTCATGAATTAAATTGATAACAACTTGTGTTGAGGTACAATTGAATTCTCGAGACGCAATGTAGAACATGGGGTTTACTTATCCACTGTGTATGGATTTGGAATTTCCCGGCACGAACACCAAAACAGCTGACAGGCTCTGTTGCAGCCTCTGTTCCAGCTGGTGTCCAATGGGCGTTGTCCTGGCATCCTCTGGCTGCCGGCCAACCAGTTGAGGTGTAGCTCGGAGTAGGATGGGCGGAGGAATCTAACTGTGGCGCACAGGGCAGTCGTTGCTCCGAGGGGATCTACCAGCAGTCCGGCTGGCTAGTAGAAAGTCTCTATGTACAGAGTGTGACTGCAGGTCCTCGCAAGTCACTCTTTTTCCCGGGAAGAAGCTGGTTCGTTCCCGGTCTAGCACTGCTTCTGAATAAGCTATTCAGGTTGTCGACGAGGGTCCAACTGTAGGCTGCCGTTGATCAAGCGGAGCATTTACGTTGGTAGAATTCTGAGTACGTACGGGATTCTCAGCCTTGCGCTTAGAACAAAGTTCAGGTCCCAGCACAGACAACAGCAGTTGTCACGTGATTGTCTCTGAGGATGTGCGAAAATGGCCAAGGAGAGCCCCAAGCTGAGCTTGCACTCCCTTTTTGACCAAGACACAGATGTGTGCTGATTGGTTGAGAGTTTGGTGGGCATTGGAGACCCACATGGTGTTACCACACCCTGCCAGTCCCTGATTGGTTGATCAAAGTGAGATATGAGTCACTTACTCCTGACACTTAGGAATGCAGTCCAGATGTCCGTCTGGCACTCCCTAGACAGATAAGCACCAATGGATGACCATTGATCATCCATAATCTGGAATTACCTGTTTCTAAGACTTCCCCCTCATGGTCCATACATTTTCCCAACTGGCGATCTATTGATCAGCCTAGGTTCATACTGTATATTCTATTATATTGTTCTTTTCTTGTTCTCCACCTCTGATCCTCTAGAGGACATAATGTATTTCCTTAATAACGCTCTTTTACCTACTCTCAACACCTTTGCGCCTCTTAAAACTCTAACTATCTTTGTTTCTCGCGCTAACCCCTGGTACACTGACCAACTGTAATCAATGAAGGTAATCTCCTGGAAACTTAAGCATACTGTCTGTCTGGGCTAAATGTACATTATCAGGCTTGGAAAGATTACTTGTCTGAATATAAGGTCATGATAGACTCTGCTAGATCCACTTACTTTTCTCACATCATTGAAAATAACCAAAACAACCCTAGATACCTTTTCTCCATCATCAACAGACTGCCAAAGCCCAACTGCCCTACCACATTACCTGCCTCATTTGAATTTTGCAACAAATTTTTAGATTTGTTTAGCTCCAAGAATGACAACATCTGGCATCACATTCTCTCCACAGGGCATGTCACTTCCGCACCTCCTCCCTCTGCTTACCTTCTCTACTGGTTCCCTTCTTTCTAACTTCTGTAGCAGCAAGACTTATTAAAATACAGGAATTAAGTTTGCTGTTCCCTTGCCAGTCTCTCTCTCCCTCATCTCAAGTGGTGCTTGATACAGAGAGGCCATTCCATTTGGTTCACATTTAAGGTGTGTTTCTAGCTGATAGTGTGTTCTGATAAGGAATAAGTCCCAAAGCTGAGATTCTGCAGCAATCCTAATAAATGGTAATCTCTGGCACCTTACTGTCTGGGAGATTCCAAGGGAGAGTCTCATTCAAAGTTGTTTAAAACTCTAAAGTCAGAGTGCGTTGTTACTCATCATCAGCCAATCAGGAACTGGTAGGGCAGGTTAACCCCACGTGGGTCTCGGATGCCCACGGAACTTTCAACCAATGAACAACCATAATTCCTCTAGGTAAAACAGTAGAGTCCCTCAGTGCTCCTCCTGGACATTTCTCTGACTCAGCTCGGACAATCAAAGTCTTTACTTTGTGAAGAGTGGAGAATGGAGGTCGCCAGCGCGTAACCAAAGGATCCACCTGAGGTTAGCCCAGCAGCAAGCCTTGTGAACCCACCGCGAACACTCACCTGATCAACAAGTGAACTACGGTCGGAACTGTGGACAGCTGAATCTAAGGATTCAGGACTAGCGCTACATCAGGAACGAACCGGTCTTCTTCCTGTCTAAAGAGTATGACCTGCTTGGACCTGCAGCCACTTTTCTTCTGTGCACAAACTCGCTAGTAAGCCAGAACTAACTAAGCGGTCTTCAGAGAGCATCAGCAGCGCATCACAGCAGAAATCTCTCCCTCTTTCTCCCACACCGCCAGCCGCACTGGCCACTGCTTGGCACCAGGACAGAGAATGCTGATTGGACACAGCAACAAGCCGGCCGCTGTTTCTTTGTGCCCGTGGGAGATCTGAATCCACACAGATTGGATGAGTATTCAACATTCTGCATTATAGCTCGAGAATTCAATTGTTACCTCAACCTGAGTTGATATCAATTAAATTCCTATGAGTGATGTACTTGCTTTTGAGTATCTATTGTAGAAGTTGTAATCCAAGTTCATTCGCAAAACGGTCTAAATGAATGGTATACTGAATGTATGTCCCTCTTGGTTTGTAACTCTTCGTGATTGAATATATACTTTTTGTATTCTGCTAACCCTCACAATAAGATCTGTTATGTTTATATGCACATTTTCTGTATTAATAAATGTATTGTCGTGTATTAGTATCCGTGTGTGCGTTGCTGAGTATCCCGCTGGGCCGGTTTTCTAAAAGCCATCAAAGAATCATTTTGTGACTTACTGCTACAATTAATAATTGTCCCAGTAAATGCACAAAACCCCTACATTTACTGGTGCCTCGTGAGAGGATGCCTACACTTCTCACTTCTTGACTTCTAACCCTCAGTAAACTGGTTTCATAAATGAAATCCACCACCTGTATATTAGACCCCATTCCTACCACTTTATTTCAGTCCTGTTTCACTTCTCTCTGTCCCACTGTCCTCAGTATAATACACGAATCTTTGAGCACTTGTGTTGTACCAATGATCCTCAAAACCGCAGCTATTACCCATGTGCCAAAAAAGCAAAACATGGCTTAGGACAATCTAAACAATTTTCTCCTCACCTCCAACTAACCTTTTCTTGAAAAAATTCTAAAACACACTGTTGCTATTCAGTTAAATAACCACCTCATTGCAAACAACCTTTTCAAAACCCTCCATTCTGGTTTCCATTAACTTCACAGCACAAAAACTGCCATGGTAAAAATCACTAATGATCTTCTAATAGCTTCTGATTCTGGTTCTCTTTCTATCCTCATTCTTCTTGATGCTCATTCTTCTTCAGTGCTCACCTTGAGAGTGTGTTTGGAATTTCTGGCACTGCTCTCAAATGTTCAAGTCTTACCTCACTGATCACTGCACTTTGTCTCTCTTGGCAGATGTAGGTCTGAATTTGGACTAGTTAAGTCTGATGTGTCCCTCAGAACTCAATACTAGGCCTTCTACTTTTCAGCATTTACATGTTTTCCCTTGGTCAGTTTTTAAAATCACATGGCCTCAACGATCATTTTTATGCTGGTGATACTCAAATCTACATCCATACCAAACCTGACACTGATGTGGCTGTCTCTGTTTTATCTAATTGCATCTCTGACATCAAAACATGGATGACTCAAAATTTCCTTTCCTGTGTTCGAATCCAGCTGGTGCTGGACTTTTCTTTTAACAAACATTTCTTCGAAAAAATAAATATAGCGATATTATGGACAATCAATTGACTTTTATATTTCAAAATATCGCAACATGATCGATTCTAAGTCATTTTTGATAACAATGAATAGTCACCTTCTTCCCTTCTGACAGCGGTTCCTGCTTCTATTGTGTGTGTGTGTGCAACAGAGTAAATTTTTATAGAGAAATGGAGGCTGGACAGTATGCGTTACAATATAAACATTTATATTGATTTAAATCGTGTTCTGATTTAAATTGCAAACGCATGTTTAATTATGTGTTTTATAATCATAATCAGGCTAATGCATTTCTACATTTTCTGTATGAACTAGCTTAGAGGTTCATACAGAAAGACAGCTTGTGTTTAAATTGAGTGTAAGGTAATTTTACTTACACTCAATTCCCTTACACAAAGCAGAAGGGAAATCTTCTGCCCCTTATGCAAAACCCTTATGCAAAACCAAACCCTCCTCCCATCCCAGTTTACCCTCTTTATCATCCTCAAAATCTACCTCGATTTTCAACTTAAAGCATTACTGCTTACTGGGTTTTTGAGGGGGAGGTGTCTTTCGCTGGAAATCTCGCCTGCCTCCACTACTCAACCCCCATCTCCCGGAGTGCTGGCTGTGACGAATTAAACCGGTTTCAAAGGTATTCAAAGTAGGAAGTACAGTGTTAAGTGGTAGCTGGGCTACTCCCTCAATAGAATCTCTTTAACATGCTTATGCGTTGGTTTAACAGTACGCTGGGCAAACGTTCCGAGGTCAAATTCTTCCAGCGCGGGGGTACCTTTAAAGCGGAGACGACGGCACCAAAATTTTTTGCCGCGCCTTCTCTTTAAAGCCCTGGCCAAATATGAAGACAGTACGTAGAGTTATAATTCAAATGGAATTAAAAACTACACATCCCAGTTACCATGGTGGTGCTTGCGATCATTGCGTTTAACCAACGAAACAGGGCGAAAAATCAGTCACATGACTTTGGGGCAGAGTTTCGAAAGTCCCTTAAATACATTGAGCACAGCTTTCTCACCACTTAAGATTGCTTTTGATACCATCCTTACACAAAGCAGAAGGGAAATCTTAGTGCCTGAGCATAAAAAGAATAGGAGCATACTGCAACGCCTGTGAAGTCCATAAACGATATTAATTTTGGAACTTAAACATACCGTATATGGCTGGTCTCGGTACTTTAAAGAAAACATACACACCAGTATTCCATTTTTCCCTAAACATTTTAAGCATCGAAGTCTTTAACTAACGTGATACCGGAGTCAACAAGCATACTTTTAGAATTTGATTAAAAGGGAATATAATATGGAATCACGTATCTCAAGAAATTAATAATGATATAATTATATTCATGTCGCAAAAGAACTGCAACGGACATAAAAACTCCCTTGCTTT
Organism: Lepisosteus oculatus; assembly: GCF_040954835.1. Taxonomy (NCBI): domain Eukaryota; kingdom Metazoa; phylum Chordata; class Actinopteri; order Semionotiformes; family Lepisosteidae; genus Lepisosteus; species Lepisosteus oculatus. The sequence goes on from NC_090696.1 coordinate 55,570,316, forward strand.
TAACAGAGCGTTCCATAATTTCTAACTACGAAAATGATTTAAACTGCGACGCTTATCATTCAACCAGAGCTCGAAATATCACAAGGATCCTCTAGAGCACAGCAAAGACTGTATTAAAAGAATCGCGTATCTCAAGAAATTAATAAGATATAATTATAGTCGTGTAATTCGTATAATTATATAATCATATAATATAATCGATCAAGGTCTCTAAAACCAACAAGAAAAAGAGGATTTTCGGAGGGCAATTACGCTGTATTTATATAGAATAAGTGATTTATGAGCAATCTAATTTCTTGTTCGTTTAAAACAGTGAAATGTCAGCTGCAAAAGATCGCACCAGAAACAGCACTCTTACACATATTGAAGATTGCTCAGTGTGGATTTAATTTCCCCAGTGAACAGGATGTGCATTTATTAATTCTAGAAAAAAAAAGCCTTTCTTGATTTCTCTAGTTCTTAGTTTCTCTAGTTCCCTTTAAAATAAACTTTTATTCCACAATGCAGAGTATTACATGGCCAGTATTTACACATGATATTTGTGATTTCAAGAAATTAACACAAGCAGCTTTTGGAGATTTAAATGTTGGCTGAGTTATTGCAGGATAATAGACTAGAGATGTTGGTAAGAAGAAGATAATTTTGGGATAGCTGAGGAATACACTGATAACAAGAACACTTCTAAATGGGGTTAGGCATACTTTTGATGAAGATGATGAAGTTAACAGACTGTATGTTTACATAGATACTGAAATGAGGATTGTATTTTAGATTTTGTGTAGTTGCTAGCGTTGAACTGTGTGTTGGATGCACATGAATTGAAGGAATGGCAAACATAGCTGATGCGGATCCACAGAGCCAGCATATTAAGATGTTTATAATTAAAGGCAATTTGTTTAAATAACTAGGTATGGATAATGATGTGCAAGAGAGGTGGAAAGGCTGTTTCCTTAAGCCAGCACTACAAAATATTTTATTCTCAGTGAGATGCTGCCATTTCATAGTGGGTTTCTGACACTGTGTATAGTTCCATCCACACAGTGCCTTTACTTCCATCCATTTCTAATCTCTTTATCCAGTACAGAGGATTTAGAGCCTATCCCAGTGAGCAACAGACACAAGGCAGAATACACCCTGGACATAGCGCCAGTCCATCACAGGACAGACAGACACAAACACACACACACCAGGGCCAGTTTAAATCTAACCTCAGAACCTTTCTTTTCAGAAGACTTAGTATCTGTATCTGCTTCATTTTCTAATTTTGGTAGCACCTCTAACTGCTTGTCTTTCTTATATGCATTTACTTTGTAATCTGTGGTCCTTTTATCTGTTTTTACATCTACTGTATTGCTTTGAGATGCCACCTTTAATGGTGATATATCAAATAAAGTTTTTTATTATTGTTATAGGGAAACATGATCAGATTTTCCCTGGTTCAGAAAAAAAGATCTAAAGTATACTAGTTTGTCACTCTTCTCATTCCCTTTGCTAAATGACTTTTCATACTAATCTGATCAATCTAACTGCCAGTTTTCTGTGCTTTCTCTATCCTGCTAGATTTGCAATTATTCTGAAAATGTTCATCTTGAAATAACTCATTTCTAAATACCTTTTTCACTGTTAACATCTTGCAGCAACTCTGCAACAAAATATACACTCTGACAGTTCATCCTGCTACCAACATTAAATAAAACAAATCTTAAGATTTCTATATTTATGTCTTTATTTAATGGTTTCATTAGTGACAAAGGCTAAACTTTCTTGGGAAAATGTCTTTTATGTGTTGCGGAAAAAATTGACTTGCTTTAACAAAATATGTTTACAAATCCTTTCACCTGGCAGTTTACCTGAATGCCCAACTATCTGAGAAGCCCTCCATGAAACCATAGTTGCTATTAATTCATTTAGGGCTCACTGACAGAATTGCTGTTTTGTATGCATTCTAATTTCTGATTCCTCACTGTGTTTCATGTTTATAGAAAAGACTATTGATCGCAAAGGGAAATTGATGTACATGTTTGCATGTTCTTTTGTAACATACACCTTTTTGTGATTTTTTTGTATATCTAAGGAAGTGTTCCTGCATCCCTCTTCTGCACTATAGGCACGGCTTTTTTCTGTTTGCTCAATTTCTAAAACTTTTTGCTCATGTGCATTTTTGTATTTTTTACACCTCTAGCACTTTAACGTCCTGAATTTTCATTTGCCTTAATTTGTAGAATGAATTTGAGTTATAGCCTTAAAAATCTTAAGTTTTTACTATCATTTGTTTCTTGTCCTACAACTGTTATTATTGATCACCGAATTATTGTACTTGACATTACTTCATTCAGCCTTTCCTGAACGTCTATGACAGGCAGAGAGAGTGCTGTTTCTGGTGCGATCTTTTGCAGCTGACATTTCACTGTTTTAAAACGAACAAGAAATTAGATTGCTCATAAATCACTTATTCTATATAAATACAGCGTAATTGCCCTCCGAAAATCCTCTTTTTCTTGTTGGTTTTAGAGACCTTGATCGAAACTGATTATATAATTATACGAATTACACGACTATAATTATATCTTATTAATTTCTTGAGATACGCGATTCTTTTAATACAGTCTTTGCTGTGCTCTAGAGGATCCTTGTGATATTTCGAGCTCTGGTTGAATGATAAGTGTCGCAGTTTAAATCATTTTCGTAGTTAGAAATTATGGAACGCTCTGTTAAAAGCAAGGGAGTTTTTATGTCCGTTGCAGTTCTTTTACAACATGAATATAATTATATCGTTATTAATTTCATGAGATACGCGATTCCATATTATATTCCCTTTTAATCAAATTCTAAAAGTATGCTTGTTGACTTTGGTATCACGTTAGTTAAAGACTTCGATGCTTAAAATGTTTAGGGAGAAATGGAATACTGGTGTGTATGTTTTCTTTAAAGTACCGAGACCAGCCATAAATGGTATGTTTAAGTTCCAAAATTAATATCGTTTATGGACTTCACACGCTTTGCAGTATGCTCCTATTCTTTTTATGCTCAGGCACTAAGATTTCCCTTCTGCTTTGTGTAAGGATGGTATCAAAAGCAATCTTAAGTGGTGAGAAAGCTGTGCTCAATGTATTTAAGGGACTTTCGAAACTCTGCCCCAAAGTCATGTGACTGATTTTTCGCCCTGTTTCGTTGGTTAAACGCAATGATCACAAGCACGACCATGGTAACTGGGATGTGTAGTTTTTAATTCTGTTTGAATTATAACTGTACATACTGTGTTCATATTTGGCCAGGGCTTTAAAGAGAAGGCGCGGCAAAAAATTTCGGTGCGGTCATCTCCGCTTTAAAGGTACCCCCGTGCTGGAAGAATTTGACCTCGGAACGTTTGCCCAGCGTACTGTTAAACCAACGCATTAGCATGTTAAAGCGATTATATTGAGGGAGTAGCCCAGCTACCACTTAACACTGTACTTCCTACTTTGAATACCTGTTAAACCGGTTTAATTCGTCACAGCCAGCACTCCAGGAGATGGGGGTTGAGTAGTGGAAGCAGGCGAGATTTCCAGCGAAAGACACCTCCCACTCAAAAACCCAGTAAACAGTAATGCTTTAAGTTGAAAATCGAGGTAGATTTTGAGGATGATAAAGAGGGTAAACTGGGATGGGAGGAGGGTTTGGTTTTGCATAAGGGTTTTGCATAAGGGACAGAAGATTTCCCTTCTGCTTTGTGTAAGGGAATTGAGTGTAAGTAAAATTACCTTACACTCAATTTAAACACAAGCTGTCTTCTGTATGAACCTCTAAGCTAGTTCATACAGAAAATGTAGAAATGCATTAGCCTGATTATGATTAAAAAACACATAATTAAACATGTGTTTGCGATTTAAATCAGAACACAATTTAAATCAATATAAATGTTTATATTGTAACGCATACTGTCCAGCCTCCATTTCTCTATAAAAATTTACTCTGTTGCACACACACACACAATAGAAGCAGGAACCGCTGTCAGAAGGGAAGAAGGTGACTATTCATTGTTATCAAAAATGACTTAGAATCGATCATGTTGCGATATTTTGAAATATATAAGTCAATTGATTGTCCATAATATCGCTATTCTATTTTTTCGAAGAAATGTTTGTTAAAAGAAAAGTCCAGCACCAGCTGGATTCGAACACACAACCTGTGCGTTGTTAGTCACGTACCTAGAGGTAGGCTACAGGGGAACTCGCATGAACAGGGAGGCGAAACAGCCTTACACAGCCCTGTCGCAGTACACAAATATAATCATACCGTTATTAAATTCTTTAGATTCCATATTATATTCCCTTTTAATCAAATTCTAAAAGTATGCTTGTTGACTCCGGTATCACATTAGTTAAAGACTTCAAAGCTTAAAATGTTTAGGGAGAAATGGAATACTGGTGTGTATTTTTTCTTTAAAGTACCAAGACCAGCTATATACTGTATGTTTATGTTCCAAAATTAATATCGTTTATGGCCTTCACATGCGTTACAGTATGCTCCCATTCTTCTTATGCTCAGGCACTAAGATTTCCCTTCAGTGGTAAAATTAGATATGAATATTCAATACTTAAACGGGCACAGTTAAGACATTAAATATACATATACATACTGTATACAGTACAGTTTGCATACGGTAATATGTTTATGTTCCTAAATCAATCTCTTTTATGAGCATGTGAAAGGCATGGTGAATTACTGTACTTTGCATGATTGGAAACAAATGGGTGATTGCGAAATGCTGTGGTGTTACTTTTACAAAGACAGTCAATGAAAAAAATAATGTCGACCAGGGCAATACTTTGAGTTTACACTTACAGCTTGTCCAAGGTCATTCATTATTAATACTATTAGTAATATCTTCGTTAAAGACTGATGGCCACAGCTCAAACATGAGAGGTTGAGCTTTATTAGCTCCACCTTGCGGAAATTCCAGATAGTATTATTTTGCTTGTCATATTATAGGAGAATTTACGGTAACTAGCGGCATTTACCGGTAACTCGCGGTATTTACCGGTAGCTTGCGGTAGACTGCGTACAGCGTACCGGAACATAATGCGGTATCGCCCGCGCATTTTGAATGGCTGCATCTGTATTATGGACACTACAGTATGTTGACATTTTTTATATTGCTACTATATTTACAGAGCGGTACCGCAGGGTGTAGGGAGAAGCTCTACATTAATGTTGCACAATTGCCTGGCATTGTGGCCGAAGAGCGCCCAGCTTGGGTACACGGCGAGGGGCAGGACAGGAGTGGTAGTGATCAGTGCGAGGATTAGGAAAGCCATCGACCTGTGCAGCTGACTCACTTTGAAACGGGCGTACAGTCTGCGGAGGTCCCCTGGTTTTCGCATCCCTGTGTCTGGTCTGCTCTGCCCTGCTCTGCTCTGCTCTGCTCTCTCTCTCTCACTCTGGCGTGCTGGCTGTGCCAAATTTCACTCCACAAAGTCTGAGTCTCTGTGTCTACATTATTTGTAAACAAACCTGTTTCAAAAGTGTTTCCTTTGCTTCTTCATTTTCAAAGTAGAATAGGGCAAGTCTTCCAATGAAAGACAGTCCACCTTCCCCCTACGGGCAGACTGACACATATTTTTCTTAGAAAAACAGATTCACAATGCAAACCTGTGTCAGTCTTCTGTGTAAAAAAAATGTCTTGAACACCATGGGTGCTGTTTTTAATAACCTGCTGAGTAAAGAATAGGAATTTTCCTGCTGTAAACAGTATATAGTTTTATGTACAGGCTGTAAAAAGTTTCACAGGTAAAGATAATTAAAATTAGGCTGAGCAAACAATTTTTTTAATTCTTAAAAAATAAATTAAAAAATGAGATATAATGATATGTTCCTGCTCAGACATTGCACGACTTTAAAAGCTATAAAAACAAACTTCGATTGTTAATAACCACAACATCATCTAAATCATATCAGCTACTGTATATAAAATAAAGTAATACATTTACAGCAATTTAAAGTATATATTTAAAGTAATAATTTAACAATATATGTAAATGTTTTATTATTTGTCTTTGTTGTAAATGTCTGTAATATGTCTGTAGATTGCATCTTAATCTTAGTTTTTGTTTTGTTTCATGTTAATTTTATAAGGGAGAGTGTCATAGAGAGACCCCCTTACCCCCATCTTGATTAAAATTGCAAACATGTTTCATAAAATACTTTTATTTTTCACAATCTGACAATGCAAGACAGAATTCACATTCACTGTGCCCAATGGCCTTACAGATCAGCAAATCAAGGAAGAAAACAGTTATCACGCTTTTCAAAGGAATTGCTTTAACTTACTAATGCTTTCTGTAACAGTTCAGGTGTGGCAAGTTTCTAATGTCTCCTGACTGTCTTTGGCGAAAGGAACCTGTCTTTCATTGGAAAGCGGGGGGTGCTGTTCCAGCAGGAGCGTATTGTACTTCCTCTTGGGATCAAAAGTGGAAAGATTAGATTGTAATCGTTTTTATTTTTTAAATACATTTTAGAAAAGTGTGATCTATACTAAAAAACTGTATTTATTTAATACCACTTAATGGTTACTGTATATTAATAGAAATAAGAATTCAAGTAGATACTGTTTAGACTTGTAATTATTTTAAACTGTATTATAGCATTGTACACATTACATATGAAAAACTGGGTATATTTTATAAAAGCAAGATTGCTCAGTTGGACAGTATAAAGCAAGTATGATTTAAATGTTTGTAATCGCTATTCTTGCAAGTACAAACATAAACTGGAATGCTAAACCCTAAACAGGGAACCCTAAACAGACAATACACACTTTTATTTTAGCAGGATTTGTGTGATAAGCACATTGTTTAATGGGGATGACATTACCCACATCTATTATCACTGTACAAGACTACTTCAGCCTGCGTAGTGTGCAAAGGAACAAGTAATAGGTTTATTCCATGCTGAAAAGAGAAGAGAGAAAACGCAATGTTTCGGCTGTGAAGCCTTCTTCAGGTGTGAGGGTGTTCAGCTCAAAATGAAATGCTAAAATTTAACGTAGGCTCTGAATGGGTTCAAATTTTTATTTGGGCTTGCTTGATGTTACTGCCTTTCATCTGAAATCCTGCTTGAATCCTGCTAAACTAAAAATTAGACACAAGAATAGAAGAGGCTCTGGTGAAATTTATCTGTGAACTGAAGAGTTAAAGTGGAAAGTGTCTACTCCTTTTAAACTTGTTAATGTGACATGGAAGATATTACTGTATTAATGATGTAGCGTTTTCGGCTCAAGTGGATTTTGCCCCCTACACCCTGCGGTACCGCTGTGTACATACAGTACGAACATGTTGTGATATTTAGAAATCTAAAAAATGTCAATATACTGTAGTGTCCATAATATTTGCGGTTTTTATTTTTTCAAAGAAATGTTTATTTGTTAAAAGAAAACTCATAACAATTACTGGATTCGAACACCCAACCTCACACTTATAAGTCAGTCACTTAAGCTATCACACCACTGATCCAGTCATGTAACATACACTGAAACAGCAATACACATATCAATGGAAAGTTTTGTACTACTGTTTGTGCTACAGTACTAGAATATAATTATTTTGTTATTAATTTCTTTAGATACACGATTCCATATAATATTCCCTATTAATCAAATTCTAAAAGTATGCTTTTGTGTACTACGATAACGAGAGTATTTGCAGAAAAGGTTAAAATGATCAATTTTCACAAAGTATATAAACGTAGAGTAATATGGTCAGAAGGAGCATGTAAGAATGTTTCCGAAATAACCACGTGTAAGACTTTGATGCTTAAAATACCAGCAACATACAGTTTACATAATATGTTTATGTTCCTAAATTAATATCATTTATGACCTTCAGATGCGTGGACAAATTGAATTTCTCAGACTCCCTTCTTGCTTTATTCTGTTACTTTCTACTTTGTTTTTTCATTAGGTCAGTTGAAAAATAAAATAATGCTCTCTGGACTAGTCCCAGACATCAAAATATAAGAGATGTTTTTAACTGATTCAGTGCTGATTTTGTCTTGCTTTAATTTACCAGTGAGTTCTAGTGTGTTCTTTCATAAAATGCCCTTCTCAAAGCACTTTACAGTAACAAATAAAAAGCACACAATGATAGACATGATGAAGATGCCAGAAATTTGCCCAGTGGGTTTTGTGGGAACTGGAGGTCCTAAGTTAATGTAGTGCTTGTGAGCGATTTGTTTGTTTCCAATTGATGTTTACCCATGCAAGCTGGGGTGTATAGGTTAGTAGGAAAGTGGATTAGTAGCTACTGCCTACTAAGGGGAAACATTGATATTAAGTGTGAATAATTACATCAAGATGGAGGAGTGAGTGCCACCTGTTGAAAGACACTTAGTGTTAATTGCAATGAACTGAAAGCAGCATATTAACTGGAGTTCAATGCTTGGTTAACACACAGCTCTGTGATAAACTGTTATGCTATCTTAAGACTAATTGCAATTAACTTGACCTCTGAAATTATCCTGCATCACTGTACAAAACCCCTTTCTCAATTGCAACAAACCCAAAGTAACATCTGGTTCCTCTTGAGGTAACTAAACTTTTTTTACAACAATAATGTAAAATTGTTGGGTTCCTCCAAGTCTCGCCCCTCAAGGGCTGTTCCCAGCCCGCCTTGCATGCGCATTGCTGAAGCGGATGGAGTAGTCATTAAAGTGCTCAACATGGGCGCTTCGTTATTATTTATGGCATTCAGGGACATTATGCTTCTCTCATTTTTATTTTCAGCTTTATTTTCAGAAACCAAAATTTCTCTTTAGTTAGTAAATTCCGTAATAATAGTAGGGAACAGTAGGGAAACTAAATTTTAAAATAATTTCACTAACATCTACCACACCACAAGTGCCACCTATTGATCATCTTTGTCCAGTGAATCATACAGCGGAATTACACCGCATTGTTCCACAACACCCCTAGCACGGCAATGAGAATTACTATGTGTTCTCAGTGGGTGCATCAGTGTTTCTCAAATTTATTGGACCAAGTACAACCCCTGATCAAACCAAAGCATCCAAGTACCACCTACAAGTCATCTTCTCATCTTCTACTCCGTTGGGCCCCTGAGCAAGGCCCTTAACCCCAACAGCTCCAGGGGTGCCATATAAATGGCTGACACTCCGCTCTGACACCAAGCTTCTCTCTCCCCGTCTTAATTCAAGATGGCACCGTGTTAGTGGCAGCCTGCTACAGCAGCTCTGTGTATTTTTGTTTCTTTCAGTTAGTTAATGCTAGTGTGTTAGTGTTTTTTCTTCATACCTTTGCCGGCACCTAGATTTGTGATCACAACATGATGGATACTAGGAAGCTGAGAAACTTTTTCTTGTTTTTTCAGGTACTCGGACCTCTGTTTCTATCGGGTTGCAATGCCAATAAGCACAGAGGCATTGTCTACACGCGGGACCAGCTGATCGCGCTAGCGCGTCCGGCTCTACTCACTGGAGAGAAGCCATCGGTGCCGGAGGAGCTGAGGAGGAGAAGCCGAGGCTGTAGGGCTGGTGTGAAGCGAAAGGCAAAGAGGAGAAGATTTAAACCCTACCTTCCTTCGATCATCATGGGAAATCTGAGGTCCTTAGCGAACAAGATGGACGAACTGGGAGCATTGGTGAGGAGCCAGAGGGAGTATCGAGAATGTAGTATCATGTGTTTCACCAAGACGTGACTGCAGGAACTTATTCCGGACTCTAACGTTACCATCGGCGGCTTTCAGATGGTGCGGGAGGACAGAAACACAGAGAGCAGTAAGAGGAAAGGAGGGGGGCTTGCGGTGCTTGTCAACAACAGATGGTGTAATCCTGGACACATTCATGTTAAGGAGCGCGTCTGTAACCCGGACATCGAACTGGTAGCCATAGGACTGCATCCGTACTATCTGCCGCGGGAGTTTACATGCTCCATCTTTGTTGTTGTTTACATTCCACCTACGGCAAATGCAGAGGTAGCGTGTGACGTCATAAACACAGTCACAGCCAGGCTACAAACAAAGCACCCTTGTGCTTTTATAGCTATTTCAGGGGACTTTAACCACGTATCTATTTCCACCACTCTGCCTACTTTCCACCAGTTTGTTAAGTGGCCGACCAGAGAAAACAAAACACTGGACTTATTATATGCCAATGCTAAGGATGCATATAATTCCACAGCCCTTCCCCCCCTTGGCAGATCAGATCACAACCTTGTCTTGCTTACACCACTATACACGCCTATTGTCCAGCGCCAACCTGTGACTATGAGGACTGTGAGGAGATGGTCTCAGGAGGCTATAGAGGATCTACGTGGTGCTTTGGAGGCCACCAACTGGGATGTGCTGTGCGAACCACATGGGGACAACATAGACAGCATGGTGGACTGTGTCACTGACTACATTAACTTCTGCGTAGACAACACCATCCCCACCAAAGATGTACACTGCTTTTCCAATAACAAACCCTGGATCACCAGCAACCTGAAGGCTCTTCTGAATGACAAGAAGAGAGCCTTTAGGAGGGGAGATAAGGAAGAGGTCAAGCGTGTATAGAGGAAGCTAAAGCAGAAGTTAAGAGAGAGCAAGGACGCCTACAGGAGGAAGGTAGAGGACAAGCTGCAAAGGAATAGGGTGAAGGATGTATGGAGCTGCATGAGAGAGATCTCTGGCTTCAAACAGGCTGGGGGTGCAACAGAGGGGAACCTGGAGATGGCCAACGAGTTGAACCAGTTCTTTAACAGGTTTGATTCTGGGTCTCCTGTGGCCCAACACCCATCCTCCCACAGCCACACGCTCCCTAACTCTTCACAGCTGCGACTGCCCAACACCTCCTCCATCCCCCCACAAACATGGCCGCCTACAGCTACAACCCCCAACAGCTACTCACCCACGCATCCCCCACAGCTGCCACTCTCCAACACCTCTGCCATTAACACCTGCAGCACTGAAAGCACTATGAGCACCATCCCCCAGGCCAGGCTGACAATCATGGCTGACCAGGTGAAGAAGGAGCTGAAGAGGCTGCACCATCATGCCACCTGCAGTAAAGCCACAGGACCAGATAACATCTGTCCCAGAGTTCTGAGGGCCTGTGCTGATCAGCTGAGCAGAGTGCTCCAGCGACTGTTCAACCTGAGCCTGCACTTGGAGAGAGTCCTGGTGCTCTGGAAGACATCATGCCTGGTCCCGGTACCAAAGAAAGGGCGCCCCTCTATCCTCAACGACTACAGACCAGTTGCACTGACTTCTCACGTTATGAAGACACTGGAGAGGCTGGTCTCATCCCACCTGAGACCCCTGGTCAGCTCATCACTGGACACCCTACAGTTTGCCTACCAGCCCAGTGTTGGTGTGGAGGATGCGATCATCTACATGCAGCAAAGGGCCTACTCACACCTGGACAGGGCTGGCAACACTGTAAGGATCATGTTTTTCGACTTCTCCAGTGCCTTCAATACCATCCAGCCCTTACTTCTAAGGAGGAAGCTGGAGGAGGTGCAAGTCGATGCCTCCATGACCTCGCGGATCACTGACTACCTGACAGGCAGACCAAAGTCTGTGAGACATCAGAACTGTGTGTCTGAACAGGTAGTGAGTAACACAGGGGCACCTCAAGGGACAGTTCTTTCTCCATTCATCTTCACCCTCTATACTTCGGACTTTAAGTACAACTCAAAGTCATGCCACCTGCAGAAGTTCTCAGATGACTCTGCAATTGTGGGATGTATCAAAGGTGAGCAGGAGGAGGAGTACAGAGGACTGGTCAGCAGCTTCGTGGAGTGGTGTGGGGTGAACCACTTGGAACTGAATGTAACAAAGACAAAGGAACTGGTGGTAGATTTCAGGAGGAAAAAGGTCAAACCTACTCCTGTCTACATCCATGGGAGTGGCGTGGAGATGGTGGACTCGTACAAGTACCTGGGAGTGCACATCGATAGACTGGAATGGACTAAGAACATCGAGACCATCTATAAGAAGGGACAGAGCCGACTCTACTTCTTGAGGAGGCTCAGATCCTTCAATGTGTGTAGTAAGATGCTACATATGTTCTATCAGTCGGTGGTAGCGAGTGCCATTTTCTATCCAGTGGTGTGCTGGGGCTCTGGGATTAGAGCAGTGGATTCTAAAAGGCTGAACAAGCTCATCAGGAGAGCAAGCTCTGTCACTGGGTCTGACCTGGACCCCTTGGAGGTAGTGGCTGAGAGGAGAATGGTGTCCAAACTAGAGGCCATCATGGACAACATCTCCCATCCCCTCTATGACAGGCTTACAGAAATGAAGAGCACATCCAGCAATAGACTGATTCATCCACGGTGCGACAGAGAGCACTACAGGAGGTCATTCTTGCCTTCTGCCATAAGACTGTACAACGCATCTACCTTGCGTCTGGGCAGAGGCAACTTTGACAGTGACCTGTTTCTGGACTGAATGCATCTACACATCTACTGCTACATCTGTTCTCTTTCTTTTTCTTTTCCCGTTTACAACCATATTTTGTGCAATATATGCCACGGACCTGTGCAATACATTTACATCTATATTTATATCTATATCTATATTGACATCTATATTTATATTCATATGTGTGATACGATTTTTCTGTGTACTGTTCTGTTCTAGTCTGTATTGTATTGTATCTTTATACTGTTATTATATAATTTGTTACACTGTGGCTGTGTTGTCTGTGTTAAACTGCTGTTACATTGCAATTTCCCTCACGGGATCAGTAAAGTATCTATCTCTGTGCCTTTTTGTGTCTCATGGAGAGCAAGCTGGGGTATACAAAAAGACAAGAAATTGTATATGGACCAACATGAGTGCACATGCACACACTCACAAACACATATATAATAAAAATAGCACTGTGCACTTAGATAATTTGGATTGTACTGCCTTATATCCATATATTTGTATACAGTGTATCTTTATATCTCCGGCAGGGGGGAATTTTCAAATATCCAGAAAAGTCTGTGATTTCAACCCCATTATTTTTACTATGAAGAATAATTCCCAAAACTTTTAAAGATAGTAAATAAGGGGGTTAGAGACAGAGAGACGACCTATGTCGTCATTCAGTTTTCATCCTGTACATGTATGATTATGTCATGAGAGAGCGAAACCAGGCACCAATATCAGTGTTTATACTCAGTCTGTGCGGTGCAGAAGCATTCCCTCAAAAGGCTCCCTTTTTTGTTTCTCATTTTCCTACCCTCAAACATAATGCCAAAGCCAGAGTGTAAATTTACAAAATAAAAAAAACAAACCATCAAAGTGGCATAGAAGACTAGGAAGCTGAATGTTTCATGTGTAAGCCTGGTACTTTTGTTGTACCAAATAAAGGTGTACTTGACTTGCAAGATCATGTTGACTCAAGACAAACACTCAAGCCAAAAAGGCAATTCGAGGAGAGAGTTCATCAACCAAATTAACAGATTATTTTATAAAATCTGGCTGCAAAACAGAGGATACTGTTATTGTAACGGAGGGTAAATGAACATAAAACATAAGATGTGAGAGATTTTGAAAACCCTCTTCCCAGATAAAGTAATAGGAAAGTTCCTCAGGGTGTCCTCTTTTTTTTCAGATGTTCAAATATGGTAACCCTAGTGGCAGATGTATAATTCTCCTCATTCTCACAGGTGTGTGTGCTCTATCGGAGCTGGCGTCAGTACTCTTGGAGTCTTTTCCTTCTTAGCTGTGACATAATTCTTGATTTTCATAATTCATTTTTAATCACTTGTTCTGTTGATGAATGTGGCGCTAAGCTGTGTATGAGGAGTATGAACACTCGAGTATTAGCGCGAGCTGGATCAACGTAGCTTAGTACGTAGGCTGCCTATTTGACACATAAACTAGTTTTATGTTCCCCTCCCCAATTATAGCTGATGTGGTGAGCGTACTGGCTCATCATCCAGTAGGGTGCTGGACATTTGTAGAGGGGAGTCCTGCTTTTAGTGGAGTATGCAGAAAATCTCTATAGAAATGTATTATTATTTTTATTAATGCAGTCCACTGCAAGCTTTGCCATATGCACTATTAAATAAAAATATATGTATGGTAAACTTTTTCTGTTGTATTACCAGCAACGTACCCCAATCAAAAACTACCCATACACATTCATTGCACCCAATATGTCAAAATAAATATTTTAAACTGAAGTACTCACAATCCTATGTTAAACTGATGTTTTTTAAAAAAAATGTAAGAGATGGGAATGAATAATGGCTTACTGTTAAACTTATTTAATCAGAACGTACCCAAAATATAAATAAGGAATACATTATTTCGCAGCACTGTCTCAAAAAGAGTCCCATGCATTTTTAAATTCGTTCTTTACATTCCTGTGGAATATACAGTTTAGTTTGAGGCTGCAAATGAGAGAGATATCATCATTTTTCAAGAATGCTTTATTACTGCAACAAGAAAACAAACATTTCTGGAGGTGCTTAATTCACATTTTGACATTCAGAAGCAATACAATATTTATTTTAGCATTTATGTCTATAATGAATGTTCACAAAAGATATTAATCTAATAAACAATGCTTGTTTTAGAGTCTTGAATGTGTTGCATTTTAGAAGGTAGTCATAACATTTAGTTTAAGATTATTTAAATTATTTATTTAGTTGTGAAATTAAGAGAATCTTTTTCATGCTTAGTATTGAAATGGATTGGTTGCAGTGAATTTGTATGTGGTAAAGGTAGAATATTATTTTTTTATTAGTGGAAAAGTATAAGGATCACATTGATTTTTACGTACAGCAATCTAGCTCAGACAATGTAAGAACACCATTAAAAGCTTGTAGTTAATATGTGTAATGACAATATCAATTAAATGCTCAACCGTTTGAGTCATTGGTAATGAAATTGTCACAGTATGTTGAAGATTCTAATTAAACATTTGGACTGAATTTAAAAATTATTTGAAACCTATAAAATAAAGCCAGAGCCAAGCTAACATATACAATTATAAAGTTAAAGATCCTAGCTTGTTGTAAATACATTCCTGAAATAAAATGTAAATTTAAATCCATAGAATAAAAAACACGACAAAAATATTGTGAATGCTCTGCAAAGTGCAGCAATGTTTCAGAATTAAAATACTGTTCTTAAACATGCATTTGTACACTATAGATCCCATATTCTTCCATATTTCTATTTGATAAATTATGTAAAATAAAACACCATATAGAAACAAAATTAAACTTGAAACTCAGGAATGTTAGAAGTAAGGTGGAACTCACTCAGCTCTTTAAAGAGTTCATTAATAAAAACTTAAGGAAAAATATTGCACACTTCTTGTAAACCCTCTCAAATCGACAGTTGTGTTGACCACATAGATCACCAGGGTGGAACAAGTCATTCTTGGAAGTCAGGGATAAAGATTTTACATAATAAGGGCCTATAGTTAATGCTATACATACATACTCAGTGTTTGATTTCTGACTTCTTATTTCTCCACCATTAATTTATATCAGATTAGAGTTTACATCATCTTAACACTTGCAATAATCACTTGATCAATTCAGAGTCACAGTGGCCTGGAGCCTATCCATGAAAGTACTGGACGCAAGACAGGATATTCTTGTAGCAACAAGGCCTATTATTTATCTTAGATTTAAGTGTTATTAAAGATTTCTAATAATCTTTATGTCTTGACAAAACTGCTGGTACCTCTCTCTAAATGCAGAAGAAATGTAAAAGAAAATAAGAAATCTTTTATGCAGTAACCAACTGGTATTTTAGCCCCATCAATGAAATAAGACAGTTGGAATCTTTTTTTTTTGTTGACACCTAGAATATCTTAATATATCCTGACAAGCTAGAGCCCAAATGAACTGAATTCCCTTGAGTACATTGTGACTGTATCCCAGGAAGACAAACTATGCACAGATTGTTTAAAAGCCCAAAGTCAGCAAGATGATTTTTTAGCAGACCTGCCTAAGGCCAACACAAGCTGCTAAGCAAAGCAAGGCAAAAGCTCTTGTCTTTCTCCTCTGTCTGCTCTGGGACCTTTCCAGCCCAGGAAAGCTGCTACAGACAAACTCAACCCAATCTGTCAATTTTCTGTCAGAGCTCATCAAGGTCATGTAAAACTGGATTCTTTGAGTAAAACTTCATGATTCACTTTATAATTCTCGCGAGTTTAATTATTATTCCAAATGCATGTTTGTTGTTTAGTTCATGATTATAAATGCATATTTACTTGTATATGAGTATATAAATGTGATTTAAGTATATGAGACTGAGAAAACCTATGAGATAGAGTGTAACGTGTTGTAGTCAATGTATATTTGAACTATAAAGTTATTAACTCTAATTTGTGTAATTGCTGAGTGAATAATCAACTTTCATATCGCAGAAGATCTATATATTTGTTATGTTGTAGTTTGTTATGCATGTTTTGATTACATCAATAAATGGTATATTATATATTTAGAATCCAAATGTCAGACTAATGTATTATGTTTGGTTCCTAAAAGTGCAATTCACTATTATCATTTCTGATTTTTACAGCAAATTAAAACCCCCATCTACACCCTGGGCAGGATGCTAGTCAATCAAATAGCACACATAGACATAGACAAACTCATACCAGAGCTAATGTTTTTTCAGATGCCAGTTAACCCAACACCATGTCATTGGAATGTGGGAGAAAACTGGGGTAACCAGAGCAAACCCACATGAATAATGGGAGAACATACAAACTCCATGCAGACAGCATCCCAGGTCCAGAACTCAGTGTTACAAGGCAGCAATGGAAACCTCTGTTCTACCATGCTGTCCATCATGTACATGCCTTGCTTTAATTAAAGGTTTGGTCTGCAAGAGGAATAAACCTTGATTAAATTATAATTTAAATTATAAATTATAAGATGCATTCATTTAATTGTAAATTGTACTTGACCAATTGACATTACAACATGTGCATGTAAATTACTTTCAGGTCATTTTCTTCCTCATTACTGGGTACATACAGTACCATTAAATTATAGAAAGCTTAGTGAATTTGCAGTTGAACTTTACTGAGAGTGCTTTAGCGTTGACTGTATTCCATCCCAGTAGTGTCTTACTTGCCTCCTTGTATAGAATAAAAACAATTCTCTCTTGATGTTGGCATTGGTTTTCTGTATGTCCTGAATATAAAATAGTTTGTTCACTACATAGGGTCATTTTGCCACTCCTGGTCCACTTGTTTCACTTATTCCTAAAATATTAATATTATGTAACTCTCTCTGGCTACTTGAATTGCTTTGCTTACTTTGTATATTGTCCGTATTAGTACAATATATTTCAACATTGGATCTTGAGTAGTTGCTTAAACAGCAGAAGAGATTTTGGCTTGGTAGCTTCCAGCTGGGTTTGGCTCTCGATCTTCATGATAGTTGCATTGATATCAATATCTCTGTTGCTTCAGCAAGGGTTGATTTTGTGGTTTTCTTTTGAAGGTTTCCATAAACCATAACGGTTTTTACATGGTGGAATTGTTGGTGACACAACTATACCCCACCTGGAGGACCACTTTGCTGTTGTATGTCTGGATTCTCACGTGAAACTTATCCAGTATGGTTGAACCTACCAGAAGTTGACTGGCATAGCTTTCAGGGTCTTTGAGACACACAAGTTTCTCCACCATTCCAAGGTCACAGCAAAATGAAAAGATGTTCAGATATTTAATATATTTCTTCCTCATCCATATACCTACTGTGCATGCTGCTGGTACACTGATAAGGCCACAGGTAATAATAAAAAAATTCCAGTTAATAAACATCTGTTTAATTTCAAGACGTGTGTGTGGGGTGTGACTGTGTTCAGGGCTGTATCTAGAACTCGTTTCCATATCTGTGCCCCAGTACCACCACTATATATATAGGAGAACAGAATGATGAAGGCAGTTAATGGAGATTATCAGGAGGCCAATGGGGAATTTGGCCAGGAGACTGGCTTAATTGTTTGTTTAATTGATTACTTAAATTGGAACGAAAACAAAGAGTCTGTAGACTCTCCTAGTTCTTTAAGAACACAAAAATATGGCCTATGAAAAATGAAAGAAACTAGATTATATACATTAGATAATATCCTTTGTCTTTTAGGAAACCTGGTGCATTCTAATGAGGAGCTGAATCACCCCAGGGCTGTTCAGACTCTCTTGGGCCAATTGCCCCACTTCCTCTGTCCAAAACGGAGCTGGTCTTAATTCCTTATCTGGTCTTTTAATTCATTGAGATACTTTCCTACATTGGTTCCTTGCCTGTAAACCCATGTGGTGGCTCAGCCACCCTTTCTGCATTTGCCCTGAAAGCTGCACTCGTCTCCAAGACCTCTCTACTCCTGATTTCTCTCTTGCTTCCACAATCACTGCCTATCTCAATCCTGCTTCAGCAATCTCTGTGCACCAACCTGCTTCAGCTATCTCCACCTGCCTTCAACTCTGAGCCTTCACAGTCTTCTCTTGGATTCTCCAGACTGTCAAAGAAATGCTGCTTTCTCCATCAGCTTGCCAAAATCATAGCATATACTGTATATAAAGTAGTTCAAATAGTGTAGGCTGCAAAGGAACAAGTAAAGGTCTATTACATGCTGAAAAGAGAAGAAAGGAAACACAACGTTTCGGCTGTGGAGTCTTCTTTGGGTGTGTTCTTATACTGTATATGTTTGCTACAGACATTTTTTTTTCTTCATGTCAAAATGGAACATACATACTTTCTATGTATTGAAGAAATGGTGGAAGATCTACAAATTGTGAACGGATATATCACCATAACCACAACACCACATTAAGGAAATGAAAAAAACAATTTCTCAAGCCATTTGAAGATGCTTGCTGTTCTTGATGACAACAAATATTAACTGTACCAATACAGAAATTACAATGCAGGTTGTAATAAAGTGGTAGTATGGAATGAATTAGAAGTTAACAGGTTAAGTAGCTCCAGTGAACTTGAGCATGACAAGATGAAAAGCACTTCTTGTTAATGACAAGGATACTCTTAAATAGCAAACTATGTGTTTTTAACAATGGTGCCTGTATTATAATAAATTATATTTATTGCCCATTATTAAATCAACTGTGTTTGGAAAATTAATCACATTGTAGGGTTCAGCTCCCCTCAGTGTTGGACTTTCCAGTTTTCCTTTCAACCTGGACCATAACTGTATCTGTTTACTCGTGAATTACCCTATATTAGGAGATTCCCCTATCCTTCTTTCTCTTTCACCACATGTCTTGCTACAGAAGACTGCACCCCACCCCACCCCAAGTGTCTAGGGGTAAAGGGGTGTAACATTTAGGATGATCTGGATGCAGGTGGGTTTTCTGGTGAGGGACTTTGGTTTGGTGCAAAAGGGATTTATTTTAAAGTGAATAAAGTGACTGGTATGTAAATAGGACACAATAACACACAAGGAAAGGGAACTAGAGCAGTGCCAAAGAAAAGAAAATAACAAACAAAATGGAGCTGGTTAATAAAGTGAGGGAAAGCTGACCTACAGATGCAGCCATTCAAAGGGAGAGGTACAGACACGTACCGCAGGTAATTGGCTGCGGTGTGCGCGTATCATGACGCAAGATGACGCGGGGTACCGCGGTACGTGATTGGTTGACTGACAGGGGCACTCGTGGTCCGTTGGTCTGTCGTAGAAAGACTTACTGTACAGTAAACGTCTTTACTGTGTCCGTTGTAGATATTGAATTTTACCACTGAAGGGAAATCTTAGTAGCTGAGCATAAAAAGAATAGGAGCATACTGTAACGCGTGTGAAGGCCATAAACGATATTAATTTTGGAACATAAACATACAGTATATAGCTGGTCTTGGTACTTTAAAGAAAAAATACACACCAGTATTCCATTTCTCCCTAAACATTTTAAGCTTCGAAGTCTTTAACTAACGTGATACCGGAGTCAACAAGCATACTTTTAGAATTTGATTAATAGGGAATATAATATGGAATCGCATATCTTAAGAATTTAATAACGGTATGATTATATTCGTGTACTGCGACAGGGCTGTGTAGGGCTGTTTCTCCTCCCTGTTCATGCAAGTTGTCTTGTAGCCTACTGGTCTATGTGTCTGACTAACAACTCGCAGGTTGTGTGTTCAAATCCAGCTGGTGCTGGACTTTTCTTTTAACAAACATTTCTTCGAAAAAATAGAATAGCGTTATTATGGACAATCAATTGACTTTTATATTTCAAAATATCGCAACATGATCGATTCTAAGTCATTTTTGATAAAGTTGTTTATTATTGTTATAGAAAAACATGATCAGATTTTCCCTGGTTCAGAAAAAAGATCTAAAGTGCTACACATAACTTTCTTAATTCGATGTATTTAAAGCAGTGAACTACTGTGGGTGTCACATAACATTCAGAAATACAATCACGTATTTGACAAATAAAAACAATTACAATCTAATCCTTCCACGTTTGATCCCAAAATCCCAAGAAATATAAATCTTGATGGGTAAAAAGCTATGTTGAATGTTTATTAAGATACTTAGAAGACAAAGATACTGTATCAATTTATGTTGCATTAGCCTGATTATGATTAAAAAACACATATAATTAAACACGCGTTTGCGATTTAAATCAGAACACGATTTAAATCAATATAAATGTTTATATTGTAACGCATACTGTCCAGCCTCCATTTCTCTATAAAAATTGACTCTGTTGCACACAGACACACAATAGAAGCAGGAAGCAGAAGCAGGGACCGTTGTCAGAAGGGAAGAAGGTGACTATTCATTGTTATCAAAAATGACTTAGAATCGATCATGTTGCGATATTTTGAAATATAAAAGTCAATTGATTGTCCATAATATCGCTATTCTATTTTTTCGAAGAAATGTTTGTTAAAAGAAAAGTCCAGTACCAGCTGGATTCAAACACATAATCTGCGAGTTGTTAGTCAGGCACGTAGACCAGAAGGCTACAAGACATCTCGCATGAACATGGAGGCGAAACAGCCCTACACAGCCCTGTCGCAGTACACGAATATAATCATATCGTTATTAAATTCTTTAGATACGTGATTCCGTATTATATTGGCAGAAAAGCTTAAAACTACCACTTTTTCAAACGCTATTTAACATGCTAGTTAAATACTTCGATACTTAAAATCGTTAGGGAGAAATGGAATACCGGTGTGTATTTTTCCTTTAAAGTACCGATTCCTGGAATCTGACTGGCTGACACCCTTCTGAAGTGGTTCCATAAAATCTGGTATATGGAAAAGAAAGCGTTGATACATACAAGTGTCTTTTAATACAGTCTTTGCTGTGCTCTTGAGGATCCTTGTGATATTTTGAGCTCTAGTTGAATGATAAGTGTCGCATTTTAAATCATTTTCATAGTTAGAAATTATGAAACACCCTGTTAAAAGCAAGGAAGTTTTTATGCCCATTGAAGTAAAACAAAATGCCTGACAAAGTATGGCTTGGACAGATTCCAAGTGCTTGTACAAATGTGCTAAAGAAATTATACTTTGAGTATACAGCTTGTCCAAAGTCATCCATTATTAATACTATTAGTAATATCTTCGGTAAAGGCTTTGATGCATAAATATTTCTGATAAAGGTAGGTTGTGTACTTTTGTCCAACTGAGCAATCTTGCTTTCATAAAATATACCAACATTTTAATGACTGATGATTAACATGCTGTAATTTACAGTTCAAAATTAAAGGCTCAAATGCTGTACATGAGAGGTTAAGCTCCCCCTGGCGGTTTTACAAGGTGATGCCGGATAGTTTCCGGCAGAGCGTCAAATGACACCGCATGATACCGCGACACGCCCACCGGGGTATGCCGCGAAATACCTCACCCATTTTGAATGGCTGCATCTGTAACTTCAAAACCCGAAACACTCTGTCATTGGTGTCTTCTAATGCCCTAGCTAACCTTCAATAACTACCCAAAACCATACAAGACAATACAAGACATACAAGACAAAAGGCACTCACCCATCCTAAACCATGATACTAATACAAAGATCAGCTGCATGTGTAAAATGTACTCGACAACCTTAACTAACCCTATACACAAAAGTTCATCCAAATACACAAGTGAGCTGAAAATACAAATAAGGGAAAATGTGAGTAGACACAAGGAGTAGTGTACAAAGGAGCACAGGTTGATATAACACGTTTGGGCAAGGTAATGGCAAAATAAAGGAAAATACAAACAAACGAAAGTACAAGGAGATGAAAACAAACCAACAAAGCTGAAGCTATACACACACACATACAGACGCAGCCATTCAAAACAAGCAGGCGATACTGCATTATTTTGTGGTGCGCTTGACGCAGTTTACCGCAAGTTACCGTATTAATACCGTAAATTCTTGCATAGTACCGCATGATACCACGTGGTACCGGAAGTAAAATAATAGTATCCTGAATTTCCACAAGGTGGAGCTAATAAAGCTCAATCTTTCACATTTGAGCTGTCGCCATCAAAGTTTTTACCGAAGATATTACTAATAATATTAATAATAAGTGACCTTGGACAAGCTGTAAACTCAAAGTATTGCCCTAGTCCACATTATTTTTTTCATTGACCGTCTTTGTAAAAGTAACACCACAGCATTTCACAATCACGCATTTGTTTCCAATCATGCAAAGTACAGTAATTTTTGAGAATCTCCGATTCACCATGTCTTTCACATGCTCATAAACGATATTGATTTAAGAACATAAACATATTACTGTAGCAAACTGTACTGTATACCAATGTTTATGTAAATTTAATGTCTTTACTGTGCCCGTTTAAGTATTGGATATTTATATGGAATTTTACCACTTAAGGGAAATCTTAGTAGTTGAGCATAAAAAGAATAGGAACATACTGTAACGCGTGTGAAAGCCATAAACGATATTAATTTTGGAACATAAACATACAGTATAGAGCTGGTGTCAGTACTTTAAAGAAAAAATACACACCAGTATTCCATTTTTCCCTAAACATTTTAAGCATCAAAGTCTTTTACTAACATGTGAAATAGCATGTATAAAAAGTGGTAGTTTTAAG
The DNA here is from genome assembly GCF_040954835.1 of Lepisosteus oculatus. Lineage (NCBI taxonomy): Eukaryota > Metazoa > Chordata > Actinopteri > Semionotiformes > Lepisosteidae > Lepisosteus > Lepisosteus oculatus. The sequence continues at coordinate 55,593,339 of NC_090696.1, forward strand.
CTTTTCTGCTAATATAATATGGAATCGCGTATCTAAAAAAATTAATAACGATATAATTATATTTGTGTACTGCAACACAGTAATACACGCTGTACAATGTCTGTTGATTCTGTATGTGTAGGGCTGTTTCACCTTGGAGCATGTGGTCTGGTAGTCTAGCTACCAGATTTATAACCCACAGGTTGGCTGTTCAAATCCAGCTGGCGCCACGGCTTTTCTTTTAACAAACCTTTCTTCAAAGAAATAAAACAGCAATAATATGGACAATTCATTGACTTTTTATATTTCTAAATATCACAACATGATCGAATTTAAGTCATTTTTAATAACAATGAATAGTCACCTTCTTTCCTTCTGACAACTGTCCCTGCTTCTGCTACCTCCTTCTATCACGTGTGTGTGTGTCGGGGGGGAATCCCTTTAGATCCCCTTCAGATTTAAAAGGTTATTAATCATATCTTCGGTGTCGCATCTTCCCAATGTAGCTGATCTTTTGCTGCCTGGGTAAACTATCACAAAGCTTTAGAGAACTTAACATTTCTATTATCAACAAATTGTAAATACAACATTTACATTGGCATTATTATTTTTTCACTTGAGTGTATGGAGGATTGTCAGCTGTCACTGAGAGTAGACCCCCCCTCTTAGGCTGCAAAGGATCTTTTAAATTTTTATTGAGAAATGGAGGCTGTACAGTTTGCGTTACAATATAAACATTTATATTGATTTAAATCCCATTTTGATTTAAATCTCAAATGCGTGTTTAATTATAAGTATTTTTTTTATTCACAATCAGACAAATGCAACATAAATTGTTAACTTTGTCTTTTAAGTATCTTAATAAACTTTCAGCATAGCTTTCTTCCCATTTAGATTTATTTTTCTTGGGATTTTGGAACAAAACATGGAAAGATTAGATTGTAATCGTTTTTATTTTTTAAATACATTTTACAAAAGTGTAAATTATACTAAAAAGCTGTATTTATTTAGTACCACTCGATACTTAAATTAATGGAGTTTAGTTGATACTGTTTAAACTTTTATTTTAAATTGTATTACAGCATTGTACAGATGTTTAAAAGCAAAGAGAAAAACTCAAGCCTTCTTCAGGTGTGAGGGTTTCTGCTCTGAATGAAATGCTAAAATGTAATGTAGGCTCTTAATTGGTTCAATTAAGTGTTAATTGTAATATTAATTAAATGACCACGGGCACTTTCCACCCCCTCTGACAGCAGGAACTCCTATTCTTATAGTAGCTCAGCAGCTCATTACAATATAGGGTGTTCAAACCTTTTTTTTTGCACAGTAACACAGCGTTGCGTTGTGAATCTGTTTTTCCATGTTTACAAAGAAAGTGGAATACAGTGACACTACCTGCTATTTAGATACATATGTTTAGATATTTAGACCTGGTGCGGCACTGAGAGAGGGAGGAGGTGTGGAACTCAGTTCAGGAGTTTTCTCTCTTCTCTTTTAGCATGTGTACAATGCTGTAATACAATTTAAAATAAAAGTTTAAACAGTATCAACTAAACTCCATTAATATAAGTATCGAGTAGTATTAAATAAATACAGCTTTTTAGTATAGATTACACTTTTGTAAAATGTATTTAAAAAATAAAAATGATTACAATCTAACCTTTCCATGTTTTATCCCAAAATCCCAAGAAAATTAAATCTAAACGGGGAGAAAGCTATGCTGAAAGTTTATTAAGATACTTAGAAGACAAAGTTAACAATTTATGTTGCATTTGTCTGATTGTGAATAAAAAAATACATATAATTAAACACACGTTTGCGATTTAAATCAAAACACGATTTAAATCAATATAAACGTTTATATTGTAATGCATAATGTACAGCCTCCATTTCTCAATAAAAATTTAAAAGATCGTTTTGTAGATTAAGCTGACCCAGGGACGCCAAATAATGTAGGGAAAACCGGTTCAGGGACGCCAAATATGTAATCATAGTGGCTCTCTGAAGGCACCAGTTCTGTAGGGTTTGGGCATTTACTGAGACAATTATTAATTGTAGCAGTAAATCACAAAGTTGATTCTTTTGGTGGCTTTAGAATCCAACCATGCGATATAACTCAAACAACGCACACACACAGGTACTAATACACGAGGATACATTTATTAATACATAGAATATGCATATAAACCTAACAGATCTTATCATGAGGGTTATCAGAATACAAAAGGTATATTCGGTCAGTTACAAAGAGTTATACATATCAAGAGGACATACGTTCAGTATATCATTCATTAAGACCGTTTCATAATTGAACTTGGTTATAACTTCTACATTAGATACTCAAACAAGTACATAACTCTTAGGAATTAAATTGATATCAACTGGTTTGGATAACAATTGAATTCTCGAGCTGTAATGCATTGAAGTTGAATACTCATCCAATCTCTGGGGATTCAGATCTCCTGCGGGCACAAAGAAACAGTTGCAGGCTGTTGCTTTCCAATCCGCGCTCTCTGGCTCCGTGCCAGGCTGTGCTGTGCGGCTTGCGACGGTGCGCTGCTGATGCTCACTGACCGGCTAGTTGGTGTTGTTTAACTAGCACAGTTTGTGCACAGGAGAAAAGATGACTGTGGGTCCCAGCAAGTCAGGAAGAGGACCAGTTCGTTTATGATGAAGAGCTAGTTCTGAATAGTGATTCAGCTGTCCACAGTTCCGACCTGTTCACGAGGCCTTCTGCTGGTTACTCTCTGACAACCTCCACTCTAGACTCTTAGAACAAAGGAAAGTTCTGGCACTCGGACACACTGGCCGTTCCGTGGTTGTCCGGGCTGAGTCTCAGGATGGTCAGGAGGCGCGCTGCGAGAATGTCCTGCCCTTGGGATTCTCCTTTGAATTCCCTTTAGAATTGTTGAATCTGAATCTGAATCTGAATCTGAATCTCTCAGGCTCTCTGTGCTGCCTGTTTTTACCTGGAGGAACTTCAGCTCATTGATTGGCTGAAAGTTCCATGGGCATCAGAGTCCCACGTGGGTTACTCGGCCCTACCAGTCCCTGATTGGTTGATCAAGGTGAGATATGAGTCACTTAGTCCTGACACTTAGTAATGCAGTCCAGATGTCCAACTGGCACTCCCTAGACAGATAGGCGCCAATGGATGACCATTGATCATGATAGCCAGGCTTAGCTAAGTGCATCCCCCTTTGGGAGCTGTCCTTATCAAAAGAAAACATCTTGCATGAATGGTTTCTCTGTGGCTGCACCACAGAGATGAACAGAGAAATGGGGCCTCATTTGGGAAGCACAGAAACACTTAATTCTGCATTATTATTAAGCCTCGCCGCTACAGTTTGCACAGCCTAAGAGTGGGGGTCTGCTTTCAGTGACAGCTGACAATCCTCCATACACTCAAGTGAAAAATTAATAATGCCAATGTAAACGTTGTATTTACAATTTGTTGATAATAGAGATGTTAAGTTCTCTAAAGCTTTGTGATAGTTTACCAAGGCAGCAAAAGATCAGCTACATTGGGAATATGCGACACCGAAGATATGATTAATAAGCTTTTAAATCTGAAGGGATTTCCCCCCACACACACCCACACCCACACCCACACCCACGATAGAAGCAGGAAGCAGAAGCAGGGACAGTTGTCAGAAGGAAAGAAGGTGACTATTCATTGTTATTAAAAATGACTTAAATTCGATCAAGCTGTGATATTTAGAAATATAAAAAGTCAATTAATTGTCCTTAATATTGCTATTTTATTTTTTCAAAGAAATGTTTGTTAAACGAAAAGTCACAGCACTGGCTGAATTTGAACAGCCAACTTGTGGGTTACTGATCCAGCACCTAGACCACCAGGCTACCAGCAAGGTCTGCATCCACACCTGCATCTGTACACACAAAGCGAAGGGAATGAAAATGGAGAAGCGAAGCCAAATCAAAACAAAAAGTGAAATGAAGCTGAGCCAAGCAGAACCAAAGTCAAGTGAAAAGCCCCTTCGTTTGAAAACCTCCAAGTTAAATATTGAATAAGCTGAGTTCTTATTTGTGAAGAGTTAATTGAAGATAATGTCACAATGGCAAAGATGGATTAATTAATGAACCAATGGGGAGGGAGAACAACCAAAGTCAGGAAGTGTGGAACATAACATCAAAACAAACACACATGGACCACACTGGGACATAACAGTGACTAGCACACTCACTGCAAACTAGGGGACAATAAACCCCATGTTGTTGAAGACTCCTGCCACCAGTCTACTCTGTGCCACCGTCCAGCTGCTGAACCCAAGGCCTTAGGGTCATTTTATGCAATATAAAACATATGAGTCAACCATAACCCTTCTTTATGTTAATGTTGATATTCGGGGCAGGATAAATTTGCAGTAGCACACTGTAATGAACTCCCAAGCAGTTCAAATATTGCAATAGAGAATGTGTAGGTATGCAGGGAGTAATCAGAACTCTATTCAAGAAGAAATTGGGACATATGTTCTTTTACCAAAATTATGCTTTTATTCACTCCTGAAGTCATATTCAACCAAAATTATAATAACTCATTAGTATGCATAAAATTGAGTTAGTCTGTTTTGGACATTTTTGTTTTAAATATATTTTCAAATAATTTTATTTTCTTATTATATGGTTTCTCTAAATGGTGTTCAATATTCTTGTCAATTGGATAACTAACTGCTCAATGCACCTAGATTACATCTGAGTGCTTATACGTACAGATGCAGCCATTCAAAGTGAGCGGTACAGACACGTACCGCAGGTAATTGGCTGCGGTGTCGCGTATCATGACGTAAGATGACGCGGGGTACTGCGGTGCGTGATTGGTTGACCGACAGGCACTCGTGGTCCGTTGGTCTGTCGTAGAAAGACTTACTGTTGTAGATTATGCCGGTTCAGGGACGCCAAATATGTAATCATAGTGGCTCTCTGAAGGCACCAGTTCTGTAGGGTTTGGGCATTTACTGAGACAATTATTAATTGTAGCAGTAAATCACAAAGTTGATTCTTTTGGTGGCTTTAGAGTCCAACCATGCGACATAACTCAAACAACGCGCACACACAGGTACTAATACACGAGGATACATTTATTAATACATAGAATATGCATATAAACCTAACAGATCTTATCGAGAGGGTTATCAGAATACAAAAGATATATATTCAATCAGTTACGAAGTGTTACACATATCAAGAGGACATACGTTCAGTATATCATTCATTAAGACCGTTTCGTAAAGTGAACTTGGTTACAACTTCTACATTAGATACTCAAACAAGTACATAACTATTAGGAATTAAATTGATATCAACTGGTTTGGATAACAATTGAATTCTCGAGCTGTAATGCATTGAAGTTGAATACTCATCCAATCTTTGGGGATTCAGATCTCCTGCGGGCACAAAGAGACAGTTGCAGGCCGTTGCTGTCCAATCCGCGCTCTCTGGCTCGGTGCCAGGCTGTGCTGTGCGGCTTGCGACGGTGCGCTGCTGATGCTCATTGTTGGCTTTAACTAGCAAAGTTTGTGCACAGGAGAAAAGATGACTGTGAGTCCCAGCAAGTCAGGAAGAGGACCGGTTCGTTCCTGATGAAGAGCTAGTTCTGAATAGTGATTCAGCTGTCCACAGTTCCGACCTGTTCACGAGGCCTGCTGCTGGTTACTCTCTGGCAACCTCCACTCTAGACTCTTAGAACAAAGGAAAGTTCTGGCACTCGGACACACTGGCCGTTCCGTGGTTGTCCGGGCTGAGTCTCAGGATGGTCAGGAGGCGCGCTGCGAGAATGTCCTGCCCTTGGGAGCCTTCTGCTCCTGGGCCGTCCTGCCCTGGAATTCTCCTTTGAATTCCCTTTTGAATCTTGTCTGAATCTTGTTGAATCTGAATCTGAATCTGAATCTCCCAGGCTCTCTGTGTTGCCTGTTTTTACCTGGAGGAACTTCAGCTCATTGATTGGCTGAAAGTTCCATGGGTATCAGAGTCCCACGTGGGTTACTCGGCCCTACCAGTCCCTGATTGGTTGATCAAGGTGAGATATGAGTCACTTAAGCCTGACACTTAGTAATGCAGTCCAGATGTCCAACTCGCACTCCCTAAACAGATAGGCGCCAATGGGTGACCATTGATCATGATAGCCAGGCTTAGCTAAGTGCATCCCCCTTTGGGAGCTGTCCTTGGACCTTAAATCACCTTGCATGAATGGTTTCTCTGTGGCTGCACCACAGAGATGAACAGAGAAATGAGGCCTAATTTGGGAAAGCTCAGAAACACTTAATTCTGTCTTATTATTAAGCCTCACCGCTACACTGTAAACGTCTTTACTGTGTCCGTTGTAGATATTGAATTTTACCACTGAAGGGAAATCTTAGTAGCTGAGCATAAAAAGAATAGGAGCATACTGTAACGTGTGTGAAGGCCATAACCGATATTAATTTTGGAACATAAACATACAGTATATAGCTGGTCTTGGTACTTTAAAGAAAAAAATCAGTATTCCATTTCTCCCTAAACATTTTAAGCTTCGAAGTCTTTAACTAACGTGATACCGGAGTCAACAAGCATACTTTTAGAATTTGATTAAAAGGGAATATAATATGGAATCGCGTATCTAAAGAATTTAATAACGGTATGATTATATTCGTGTACTGCGACAGGGCTGTGTAGGGCTGTTTCGCTCCCTCTTCATGCGAGTTCCCCTGTAGCCTACCTCTAGGTACATGACTAACAACGCAAAGGTTGTGTGTTCGAATCCAGCTGGTGCTGGACTTTTCTTTTAACAAACATTTCTTCGAAAAAATAGAATAGCGATATTATGGACAATCAATTGACTTTTATATTTCAAAATATCGCAACATTATCGATTCTAAGTCATTTTTGATAACAATGAATAGTCACCTTCTTCCCTTCTGACAGCGGTTCCTGCTTCTATTGTGTGTGTGTGTGCAACAGAGTAAATTTTTATAGAGAAATGGAGGCTGGACAGTATGCGTTACAATATAAACATTTATATTGATTTAAATCGTGTTCTGATTTAAATCGCAAACGCGTGTTTAATTATGTGTTTTTTAATCATAATCAGGCTAATGCATTTCTACATTTTCTGTATGAACCAGCTTAGAGGTTCATACAGAAAGACAGCTTGTGTTTAAATTGAGTGTAAGGTAATTTATGCTTCTAAAGTCATGGTCAGCATTTATTATTGTACTGTGCTGTAAACTTTTCTGTGCCTAGTCACATTATTTTATAGCATTTTTATTGTGTTATTAAATCCGGTGGCGCTGTGTGTTAGTTTCCTGACTCCCATGTCACATGGTCTGTGATTGAATCCCATGGAACTATGACTTTATTTTTTAACAAACATTTGTTTGAAAAAATGAAACGTTTCCCTTGGTCAGAGATAAAATAAAACCTCACTTGCACCAAACAAATTTATATTTCTAAATATCACAAAATACGTTCATTGTCTTCCAATCGAGTCGAGTTGACATTGGAAGCCTGCCACACCCGGACTGTTAAACCAACGCATTAGCACGTCAAAGCCCATTGAAGGTATTGAGCCAGTATTGGCTTTAGTATTCCCCCCCTCTCCCCTCAATTCAATTCAATTCAAGGTGTTTTATTTGCATGACAGATGGGTACAAGCAGTGTTGGGTATGTATATTGTAACGCTTACGGCAGACAGGCACTGTGTAAGAGCTGACGCACCAGAGCAGCGCACCGAGGGAACGTCTGCATTTATAACTTAGTTTTTAAAATTAGTCAAGCAATATGAAGCATCTCCTTTTAATTTTAAGTCCCTTAAATACATTGAGCACAGCTTTCTCACCACTTAAGATTGTTTTTGATACCATCCTTACACAAAGCAGAAGGGAGATCTTAGTGCCTGAGCATAAAAAGAATAGGAGCATACTGCAACGCCTGTGAAGTCCATAAACGATATTAATTTTGGAACTTAAACATACAGTATATGGCTGGTCTCGGTACTTTAAAGAAAACATACACACCAGTATTCCATTTCTCCCTAAACATTTTAAGCATCGAAGTCTTTAACTAACGTGATACCGGAGTCAACAAGCATACTTTTAGAATTTGATTAAAAGGGAATATAATATGGAATCTCGTATCTCAAGAAATTAATAACGATATAATTATATTCATGTTGCAAAAGAACTGCAACGGACATAAAAACTCCCTTGCTTTTAACAGAGCGTTCCATAATTTCTAACTACGAAAATGCCAGGTGAAAGGATTTGTAAACATATTTTGTTAAAGCAAGTCAGTTTTTTCCGCAACACATAAAAGACATTTTCCCAAGAAAGTTTAGCCTTTGGCACTAATGAAACCACTAAATAAAGACATAAATATAGAAATCTTAAGATTTGTTTTATTTAATGTTGGTAGCAGGATGAACTGGCAGAGTGTATATTTTGTTGCAGAGTTGCTGCAAGATGTTAACAGTGAAAAAGGTATTTAGAAAGATGAAAATTTGCAGAATAATTGCAAATCTAGCAGGATAGAGAAAGCACAGAAAACTGGCAGTTAGATTGATCAGATTAGTATGAAAAGTCATTTAGCAAAGGGAATGAGAAGAGTGACAAACTAGTATACTTTAGATCTTTTTTTTCTGAACCAGGGAAAATCTGATCATGTTTCCCTATAACAATAATAAAAAACTTTATTTGATATATCACCATTAAAGGTGGCATCTCAAAGCAATACAGTAGATGTAAAAACAGATAAAAGGACCACAGATTACAAAGTAAATGCATATAAGAAAGACAAGCAGTTAGAGGTGCTACCAAAATTAGAAAATGAAGCAGATACAGACACTAAGTCTTCTGAAAAGAAAGGTTCTGAGGTTAGATTTAAACTGGCCCTGGTGTGTGTGTGTTTGTGTCTGTCTGTCCTGTGATGGACTGGCGCTATGTCCAGGGTGTATTCTGCCTTGTGTCCGTCGCTTACTGGGATAGGCTCCAAATCCTCTGTACTGGATAAAGAGATTAGAAATGGATGGAAGTAAAGGCACTGTGTGGATGGAACTATACACAGTGTTAGAAACCCACTATGAAATGGCAGCATCTCACTGAGAATAAAACATTTTATAGTGCTGGCTTAAGGAAACAGCCTTTCCACCTCTCTTGCACATCAGTATCCATACCTAGTTATTTAAACAAATTGCCTCTAATTATAAACATCTTAATATGCTGGCTCTGTGGATCCGCATCAGCTATGTTTGCCCATTCCTTCAATTCATGTGCATCCAACACACAGTTCAACGCTAGCAACTACACAAAATCTAAAATATGAGCTCTACTTGCCACTTACAATACCAACAGTACCAGCTAACTTTAGTAGTGACATTTTCATGGATCTTTTTATCAATAAAATTTACAACATCAGACTTCAGACACAATTAAACAGGCCTCAAAAAAGTCTGGTACAAACATTTTCAGCATGGAATAAACCGTTACTTTAATGGTATAAACCTTAAATGGATTCATATTCTCAATAAGATTTGGTGCTCAGTAACATGACTTAGAAAATGACAGAAGACATACGTATCATGCTTATCCTTCTATTTTTCATAATCGTAAACTCCTTAAGGCAGTTACATTTTCTCTGTTCTGACCTGGAGTTACAGAGAAATTTAAATTCTAATAAGAGATTTGTAATGAGGAAAGTCATTTCAATACAAATTTGCAATTACAATACAAATACTTTCTTTCTGTATGTGTTTATTTTGCAGTTTTAGTCTATGGCATTCCTTTGGGGGTCTATACTCCAAGGCATGACTTGCTACCAGCAATCAAACAAAAAAAATGGAAAGAATTGTCTCTTCCTGATTGGAACCTTTCTTACTGTCTTATAATTTATCAGGCTACCTTTTAATTTCCACTGAGAGAAGGAAGTTACTTGTCATGCAGCTATTTTATTCTGCATTGCACAATATGCTCTAAGTTAGCAAATGAAACATGAACACTTATTGAAATAAATCATGAATACGATTAACATGAATGTATAAACATCCAAACTATACTTTATCACATTTAATTATTGTTTACATCTTCCGCCTGAGAACAGTCACCCGTTGCTACCCAATGCAGAAACACAGCCACTAACTAGCAAAGAGAGGACATTAGCTAGCCAATATGATAAAGAAATAAATGATTATTTTGTTTATTTCTTTTGCACATTTATTTGAACATTTCCATCGATTGTACAAGCACTTGGAAACTGTCCAATCCCTCGTTCATCAAGCATTTACCGGTCTGGCGCCGGTCTGTGTCTTCTAGGATATAATGCCAGCGAACTCTCATTATTATGTCCACTATAACTACGCTGGGCAAACGTTCTGAGGTCAAATTCTTCCAGCACGGGGGTACCTTTAAAGCGGAGACGACGGCACCGACATTTTTTGGCGCGCCTTCTCTTTAAAGCCCTGGCCAAATATGAAGACAGTACGTACAGTTATAATTCAAACGGAATTAAAAGCTACACATCCCAGTTACCATGGTGGTGCTTGTGATCATTGCGTTTAACCAACGAAACAAGACTTTGGGGCAGAGTTTCGAAAGCTTAACCTATCAGCAACAAAGCGAAATTTACATGATAGGCTACCTCAAACTGTCAGTTACACGACTGTGTATGTCGCTTAAGCCACTCCTATTTGGGATTTTAGTTATGGAGGCGAGAAGACGCCCCCCCCCTCTCTCTGGGTGTCTGATTTGCCGCCATCTTTAACTGTTCGGTGTCCGAATCTGAGTAGCTACGCCTACGAAATAAAGTTAATCCCAACTACAAAACATATATTTTTGTGGTAAGAGTGCGCAAAACATCAGTATTTACTGCTATTAATTACTGTACAATTTATAGTTGAAATCTGAGCCTAGATATAAAGTTAAAATCTCGACAAAGCAATGTAGGAAATACAGAGAAAATAAATCCTTTCTGACATCTAAAATCAGTTTCGATCAAGGTCTCTAAAACGAGGGCAATTACGCTGTGTTTATATAGAATAAGTGATTTATGAGCAATCTAATTTCTTGTTCGTTTAAAACAGTGAAATGTCAGCTGCAAAAGATCGCACCAGAAACAGCATTCTCTCTGCCTGTCATAGACGTTCAGGAAAGGCTGAATTAAATCATGTCAAGTACAATAATTCGGTGATCAATAATAACAGTTGTAGGACAGTATATAAGGAGGATAAGGATTTTGAAGTTGACTCGAAATCTGATAGGTAACCAGTGCAAGGACTTGAAAACAGGTGTAATGCATCCCTGATAGGATTCTTGCTGTCATATTCTGAACATATTGAAGATTGCTCAGTGTGGATTTAATTTCCCCAGTGAACAGGATGTGCATTTATTAATTCTAGAAAAAAAGCCTTTCTTGATTTCTCTAGTTCCCTTTAAAATAAACTATTATTCCACAATGCAGAGTATTACATGGCCAGTATTTACACATGATATTTGTGATTTCAAGAAATTAACACAAGCAGCTTTTGGAGATTTAAGTGTTGGCTGAGTTATTGCAGGATAAAAGACTAGAGATGTTGGCAAGAAGAAGATAATTTGGGGAAAGCTGAGGAATACACTTATAACAAGAACACTTCCTAATGGGGTTAGGCATACTTCTGATGAAGATGATGAAGTTAAGAGACTATATGTTTACATAGATACTGAAACAAGGATTGTATTTTAGATTATGTGTAGTTGCTGGCATTGAACTGTGTGTTGGATGCACATGAATTGAAGGAATGGGCAAACATAGCTGATGCGGATCCACAGAGCCAGCATATTAAGATGTTTATAATTAGAGGCAATTTGTTTAAATAACTAGGTATGGATACTGATGTGCAAGAGAGGTGGAAAGGCTGTTTCCTTAAGCCAGCACTATAAAATGTTTTATTCTCAGTGAGATGCTGCCATTTCATAGTGGGTTTCTAACACCGTGTATAGTTCCATCCGCACAGTGCCTTTACTTCCATTTCTAACCTCTTTATCCAGTACAGAGGATTTGGAGCCTATCCCAGTAAGCAACGGACACAAGGCAGAATACACCCTGGACATAGCGCCAGTCCATCACAGGACAGAGAGACACAAACACACACACACCAGGGCCAGTTTTCCCATAAACCAATTAACTTACCAGTATGTTTTGGAGTGCGAGAGGGAGTCATATCACACATATGGAGAAAAACCATGTAACCCAGAGAGAACATGTAAACCCCACACACACGGGATGGCAGGAATTGAACCTAGGACCCCAGTGCTGCAAGATAGCAATGCTAACCACTTCGCCACCATTATAAATGGATGGATATCTTAGTTATCTTTCTAGTTCACAGGTTTGCATGCATAATTTAATTTTGAAAGCCACTGAGACATCAGGTACTACTGTTGTATTTATGAAAAAGAAACAAAACAAAAAACATACTAACAACTGTGTCATCCTACTCCTTAGTTAATACATTTTATTATTCATAAACAGTTAACATTGTTAGCAAAATATTTTGAATTATATTTTACCAATTTTTTTCTTTAGTTTTGTATTTAACTTATTATATGATAGTCAGACTTAATGTATATTTGAACAATGAAAATATATTTTTACAAGATTTTACATTAAGCACTTAAAATTAATATGGTTAATAATAGTAAACTGTAACAAGCTGTAACAAGTCTGGTTAAACTGCGAAGAAAATGCTTTCAGAGAAAATGTTTCAGGTGTGAAGAACATAGATCTCCAATGCAATTTCAACCAAACCTGTTCCCACACACCCTGCCCCCACTACCATTAGAATATACACAAAGCACTGAAATCTTTCGAGCTAATGATCAGGAGACCCGAGAGAGAGCGAGAGAAACACCAAGGGGTGCGGAACCACGGAACTATTTACATGGAAAACGGGCGATCTCCCCAGACTGTCCGCCTGTTTCACTGTTGCCTGGATACCTCTTTATTTAGAACTCACTAACACTGATTTTCAGTTTAGAAGGATTCAAGTAGGGTTTTAGATGAAAGGCAGCGACCTTAATCAAGCCCAAATCATAATTGAACCCATTCAGAGCCTACATTACATTTTAGCGTTTCATTCTGAGCAGAAGACCCTCACACCTGAAGAAGGGGGAGAAGTCTTTCGCTGGAAATCTCGCCTGCTTCTACTTTACGAGTACAACCCCCTCTCTGCTGGAGTGCTGGCTGTGATGAATTAAACCGGTTTCACAGGTTTCAATCACATACCATGTGACATGGGAGTCAGGAAACTAACACACAGCGCCACCGGATTTGATAACGCTATAAAAACGCTATAAAATAATGTGACTAGGCAGAACAGAACAAGTTTACAGCACAGTACAATAATAAATGCTGACCATGACTTTAGAAGCATAAATTGCCTTACACTCAATTTAACAACAAGCTGTCTTTAGCCCTCTAAGCTGGTTCATACAGAAATGTAGAGATACAGACTCAGAACACACAGCTTCATTAGCGAATACATATGCAGGACAACTAGAGAAGACGTTTTACAGAGGATGGATTTTTAGAAACATCCCATCAGTGACATCACTGAAGTCAACTCCTAGGTACTGTAACTGTCGTGTGGATAGTTTCACAAGAATCAGACAAAGGTTTAAGCATCGCTTGTTCTAGATAAAACTGCAAAAAAAAAACAACAACCCATATTGTACTTCTTTGCGGCTCTGTTTGCCCAAATCATATATTCACAACGTGAAATCTAGAAAATAATATTACGTAACCAAAATCCGCAATATGGAAACAGAACCTGTGTAATTGTTGATAGATGATGTACTCGTAACATTTTTTCAAGACGAACTACAACATTTAAAAAATGACTTGTATGTACTTGATATCTCTAATCAATCCACGGGTCCCAGCACAAAACGAAACTAAATCGCATACCGTATCGCGCTTCTTATTAGTTGCTCAAAAGTAATTTGACCGTATGAAATGCATAATATAATCCTAGAAACATATACGTGAGCAGTACTTAAGCACTGTAGTATCGGTGTTAAGACATACCTCTCAAATACTGTAAATCAAGTTAAAAATATCTCAAGACCGATTCTGGTCATAATGAAACCATGTTTCGTGTATGTTTTCTTTAAAGTACCGAGACCAGCCATATACTGTATGTTTATGTTCCAAAATTAATATCATTTATGGCCTTATCACGCATTACAGTATGCTCCTATTCTTTTTATGCTCAGCTACTAAGATTTCCCTTCAGTGGTAAAATTAGATATGAATATTCAATACTTAAACGGGCACAGTTAAGACATTAAATATACAGTACATATACATACTGTATACAGTACAGTTTGCATACGGTAATATGTTTATGTTCCTACAGATGCAGCCATTCAAAATGGGTGAGGTATTTCGCGGCATACCGCGACACGCCCACCGGGGTATCACGCGGTTCACATGTGTCACATGACTAACTATCCGGCGTAGCCTTGTAAAACCGCCAGGGGGAGCTTAACCTCTCATGTACAGCATTTGAGCCTTTAATTTTGAACTGTGTATTACAGCATGTTAATCATCAGTCATTAAAATGTTGGTATATTTTATGAAAGAAAGATTGCTCAGTTGGACAAAAGTACACAACCTACCTTTATCAGAAATATTTATGCATCAAAGCATTTACTGAAGATATTACTAATAGTATTAATAATGGATGACTTTGGACAAGCTGTATACTCAAAGTACAATTTCATTAGCACATTTGTACAAGCACTTGGAATCTGTCCAAGCCATACTTTGTCAAACATTTTGTTTTACTTCAGCGGGCATAAAAACGTCCTTGCTTTTAACAGGGCGTTTCATAATTTCTAACTACGAAAATGATTTAAAATGCGACACCTATCATTCAACTAGAGCTTAAAATATCACAAGGATCCTCAAGAGCACAGCAAAGAGTATATTAAAAGACACTTGTATTTATCAACGCTTTCTTTTCTTATGGAACCACTTTCGAGGGGTGTTCCAGGAATCGGCACTTTAAAGAAAAAAATACACACCAGTATTCCATTTCTCCCTAAACATTGTAAGCTTCGAAGAATTTAACTAACGTGATACCGGAGTCAACAAGCATACTTTTAGAATTTGATTAAAAGGGAATATAATATGGAATCACGTATCTCAAGTATTTAATAACGGTATGATTATATCCGTGTACTGCAGCAGGGCTGTGTAGGGCTGTTTCGCCTGCCTGTTCATGCGAGCTGTCTTGTAGCCTACTAGTCTAGGTGCGTGACTACCAACTGGCAGGTTGTGTGTTCAAATCCAGCTGGTGCTGGACTTTTCATTTTTATTTATTTATTTTTTAATCGCGTAACATAAACATATTACCGTATGCAAACTGTACTGTATACAGTATGTATATGTATATTTAATGTCTTAACTGTGCCCGTTTAAGTATTGAATATTCATAACTAATTTTACCACTGAAGGGAAATCTTAGTAGCTGAACATAAAAAAATAGGAGCATTCTGTAACGCGTGTGAAGGCCATAAACGATATTAATTTTGGAACATAAACATACAGTATATGGCTGGTCTTGGTACTTTAAAGAAAACATACACGAAACATGGTTTCATTATGACCAGAATCGGTCTTGAGATATTTTTAACTTGATTTACAGTATTTGAGAGGTGTCTTAACACCGATACTACAGTGCTTAAGTACTGCTCACGTATATGTTTCTAGGATTATATTATGCATTTCATACGGTCAAATTACTTTTGAGCAACTAATAAGAAGCGCGAAACGGTATGCGTTTTAGTTTCGTTTTGTGCTGGGACCCGTGGATTGATTAGAGATATCAAGTACATACAAGTCATTTTTTAAATGTTGTAGTTCGTCTTGAAAAAATTTTACGAGTACATCATCTATCAACAATTACACAGGTTCTGTTTCCATATTGCGGATTTTGGTTACGTAATATTATTTTCTAGATGTCACGTTGTGAATATGATGGGATGTCTGATGGGATGTTTCTAAAAATCCATCCTCTGTAAAACGTCTTCTCTAGTTGTCCTGCACATGTATTCGCTAATGAAGCTGTGTTCTGAGCCTGGATCTCTACATTTCTGTATGAACCAGCTTAGAGGGCTAAAGACAGCTTGTGTTTAAATTGAGTGTAAGGCAATTTATGCTTCTAAAGTCATGGTCAGCATTTATTTTTGTACTGTGCTGTAAACTTGTTCTGTGCCAAGTCACATTATTTTATAGCGTTTTTACAGCGTTATCAAATACGGTGGCGCTGTGTGTTAGTTTCCTGACTCCCATGTCACATGGTCTGTGATTGAAACCTGTAAAACCGGTTTAATTCGTCACAGCCAGCACTCTTCAGGTGTGAGGGTCTTCTGCTCAGAATGAAACGCTAAAATGTTTGTGTATATTCTAATGGTAGTGGGGGCAGGGTGTGTGGGAACAGGTTTGGTTGAAATTGCATTGGAGATCTATGTTCTTCACACCTGAAACATTTTCTCTGAAAGCATTTTCTTCGCAGTTTAACCGATCTTGTTACAGCATGTTTCAGTTTACTATTATTAACCATATTAATTTTAAGTGCTTAATGTAAAATCTTGTAAAAATATATTTTCATTGTTCAAATATACATTAAGTCTGACTATCATATAATAAGTTAAATAAAAAACTAAAGAAAAAATAGGGTTAAATATAATTCAAAATATTTTGCTAACAATGTTAACTGTTTATGAATAATAAAATGTATTAACTAAGGAGTAGGATGGCAAAGTTGTTACTATTGTAGCGGCGAGGCTTAATAATAAGGCAGAATTAAGTGTTTCTGAGCTTTCCCAAATTAGGCCTCATTTCTCTGTTCATCTCTGTGGTGCAGCCACAGAGAAACCATTCATGCAAGGTGATTTAAGGTCCAAGGACAGCTCCCAAAGGGGGATGCACTTAGCTAAGCCTGGCTATCATGATCAATGGTCACCCATTGGCGCCTATCTGTCTAGGGAGTGCGAGTTGGACATCTGGATTGCATTCCTAAGTGTCAGGACTAAGTGACTCATATCTCACCTTGATCAACCAATCAGGGACCGGTAGGGCCGAGTAACCCACGTGGGACTCTGATGCCCATGGAACTTTCAGCCAATCAATGAGCTGAAGTTCCTCCAGGTAAAAACAGGCAACACAGAGAGCCTGGGAGATTCAACAAGATTCAGCAAGATTCTGGAGAGGATTCTGTGGACTGTTCTAAAGGGAATTCAAAGGAGAATTCAAGGGCAGGACGGCCCAGGAGCAGAAGGCTCCCAAGGGCAGGACATTCTCGCAGCGCGCCTCCTGACCATCCTGAGACTCAGCCCGGACAACCACGGAACGGCCAGTGTGTCCGAGTGCCAGAACCTTCCTTTGTTCGAAGAGTCTAGAGTGGAGGTTGCCAGAGAGTAACCAGCAGCAGGCCTCGTGAACAGGTCGGAACTGTGGAAAGCTGAATCACTATTCAGAACTAGCTCTTCATCAGGAACGAACCGGTCCTCTTCCTGACTTGCTGGGACCCACAGTCATCTTTTCTCCTGCGCACAAACTTTGCTAGTTAAAGCCAACAATGAGCATCAGCAGCGCACCGTCACAAGCCGCACAGCACAGCCTGGCACCGAGCCAGAGAGCGCGGATTGGACAGCAACAGCCTGCAACTGTTCCTTTGTGCCCGCAGGAGATCTGAATCCCCAAAGATTGGATGAGTATTCAACTTCAATGCATTACAGCTCGAGAATTCAATTGTTATCCCAACCAGTTGATATCAATTTAATTCCTAAGAGTTATGTACTTGTTTGAGTATCTAATGTAGAAGTTGTAACCAAGTCCACTTTACGAAACGGTCTTAATGAATGATATACTGAACGTATGTCCTCTTGATGTGTAACTCTTTGTAACTGTTTGAATATATATCTTTTGTATTCTGATAACCCTCTCGATAAGATCTGTTAGGTTTATATGCATATTCTATGTATTAATAAATGTATCCTCGTGTATTAGTACCTGTGTGTGCGCGTTGTTTGAGTTATGTCGCATGGTTGGATTCTAAAGCCATCAAAAGAATCAACTTTGTGATTTACTGCTACAATTAATAATTGTCTCAGTAAATGCCCAAACCCTACAGACCTGGTGCCTTCAGAGAGCCACTATGATTACATATTTGGCGTCCCTGAACCGGTTTAATCTACATTATTTGGCGTCCCTGGTTGGACGTGGCAAGACTGAAATGAGTCAACCAAGCGGAATAATTCAATATAAAACGCCGCGGGTTTCATACACGACAATACAGTGTGCTGAAAGCCGAAAGGAAAAAAGTTCCCCTTGCTCTTTAAGCAGTGCTTGATTGTTTTGTGATCTTTTGCGATCTACCGGGTTGATTGCATACTTGATCTTGTGGTTTTCTGTGGTAAAACTGTGATTTCGTACTTAAAAGTAATACTCTTTAAGTTTAACGATGGTTGCTAAAAGGTCTGAATTCGAATCGCTATTAAGCACTCTCTCTAGCAGCGACAGGTCTGACCACGATCTCTTCCATATCTCCGTCAGCGGAGAAGCTAGAAGGATAAATCTCCATTCTCTGAGAGAGCTAGCGAAAGGCATAGAGAGATTTGACCCCGCAGTGTCAGAGAATAATATCGAGAGTTATATTCAGGACCTCAGGTATAACCTGCAGTACCTGCCAAACGCCACAGAACAGGAGAAAGTGTTTCTGGTCAGGAAAACTACCAGCAGAGCTGTACATGAGTGGATGGCTAGGAAGATGAAAGAAGTCTGTAATGATTTTGAGCAGCTGTGTCAAGCACTTATCGAAGAATACAGTGCGTTTATTGACCCGACTGCTGCGATAGCCGCCGCTCTTAACATTAAGCACGAGAGAGCAGAGTCCCCTCGCGAATATTACGAGAGACTTAGACGAACTTATTTTGCAGGGCGAAATGATGAGGGTTGCGAAGAGAACACACATTTCAAGGGTTTATTCATTGCGAATCTCCACCCGTCAGTCAGAAAGATGATCTTAATGCATACAGATGCACAGACCATGAAAATGACTGATATCAAGAGATTCGTGCAGAAAGCCTGGGAGTATGATGTCCAAAGTCGCTCTGAGCAAAAAGTTGCTAAAGCGACTGCGTTCGCCGTCAGAGCCAGCAGGGTTAATTCCCCCCTGCTCGAAGGAGCACAGGCTCCTGAGCTGGCTAAGCCCCGTTCCAAAGCAGGCACACAGGACCGCACCCAGCGTCCTAAGTGCCATGAGAACACCGGGGGAGGGAAAGGGCTAGAAAAGGCTGAACAAAAGGATTCAGTAGCCGCCCGCCTGGCCAGGCTTGAACAAGCTTTATTAGGACAGGGACAACCGCACCCCAAGGCTGCCGGAAGCGTGAATGAGCTGATACTCTACACTGGAGGAGGCGGAGACCCGCCCCCTCTCCCTCCCTCAGTCTATCTGATTGAGCGGAAGGGGTCCTGCCTGGATAAGGTCAGCCACTCCCAAGTAAGTGCTGACTCCACCCCTGAAGTCACAGAGCAGGCAGTAAAACGCAGAGGAAAAGCAAGAAGCTTTTACCTCAAGGCTGCCATGGGAGATGTCTTACCCAGTGAGACACTGATTGACACTGAGGTTGAAAGGTGTTTGATGTCACACGGCAAGCTCAAACGGGTAGAAAAAGGAAAGGGCATGCGACTCAGAGAGGAACCTTTGGTGAATCACCAGAAAGGCAAGGTGTGGAAACAGGTCAAGGCTCCTAAGCCTTCTGTACAGAAGGAAAGGGGGGCCAAGAGGCAGACTGTGCTCACACAGTGCCCACCGAACACAGAAGCCTATGCGGAGATTCCTTCTGTTCCCTCTGGACAAGAAATAAAAATATTTCCTTGTTCCCCAGATATACAGGGAAGTCCTGTCCCGGCTGAGGTCCCAACAGCCTCCCTGCCACAGGAGCGCTGCTCCGAGCAGCCGCCTGATCCACCAGGTAAAGCACACACCTTTTACATCCCTAAAGAGGAGCAGATCTCCCCACCTGGCGATGAAAAGGAGCTTTCCCTGTACACCCTGGCACCCAAGAGGGGTCAGGACCACCACCCTGCAGTGGTGGAAGGGATCCAGATGGCAGGAGAGCAGGTTGGTGATGTAGCCCTCACCCTTAGCCCTGAGAGGTCCTCTATTAGTGAGGATCTGCTTGAGCAGCTGTCGCAGGGCCACCGCCAGGTGCCCCTGGTGCAAGATTCACAGGTTAGACAGGAGGTCCAGCTGGACGCTGAGACTACTGCGCTGTGGACACACCTGATCCCAGATGCCGATTCCCTCTGCTGTGACCCAGGGAACCTGCAGTCAGGTAACATTATTTCTCACAACTACCAGGTAGTGAGTGAGACTGACCTGATTGTTCCTGCCTCAACGGCAGGGTTGCCTACACACCCAGTCCCCCAGAAGGGACAGGGAATGAAAGCCGAGCCGGTTTTCTTACAGCCACCAGCTCAGTCTGTCAGTCTGAGTCTGACCAACAGTGGTTCAGCCAGACTGGAGCTGGATGGTAAAGTCACCCGCCTGCCAGTGCAGGACATCGCAAAGAGAGGTGTCAGAATCCCCGCCTGCACTGACATGGGCCTGGTGAGTGATAGTGAGTTCAAAGACAGTGAACTAGCTATCCCAGTGCTGGGGCAGCTCCTTGAACCCCTAGCGAGGGAAAGGGGGAGCGAGCAGGTGTCCTACACCCACGCCGAGCGAACGATTGTAAACATGCCGATAGAGGGATTCCTCAATCGGGAAGTGTGCAGGGTGGACCTGAACAGTGAGAATAGGGTAACAATCCCAGATCACTCAGACACTCCAGATGACCACTCAGCCGAGGGTCAGGCATGCTCCACCGCTGCACCGCCCCCTGCAGGGTTCCTAGAGCACAGGCATGAACAAATCGAAAGAGCAGATGCCCTGGAAAAGGAGGAACAGCATCAGCAGCTGCGTCAGATCTCCACAGATTTCCAGGATGTTGGTGCCCAAGATGCCACATGGCATACTGAGAAAGACACCATGTACACACTGCGCCAGCTTAGAAAGGCAACAGTCACTCAGAAGGAGATGACTGGGATCAGCCACCCGAAAAGACTTTGGGGAGGACTGATTGCTGCCACCACTGTTGTGCATTTGCTATTTCTGGTAGGTTTGTGTGCTACTGGCACTCTCACCCTGACTGCCCCAAGAAGGCAGGGGTCAGAGATGCCAGAGGGTAGTGACAGACTGTATCGACAGCAGCAAAAGTTGGAAAGCTTAGGGAATACCCTACAGGCAATTTCCTATGCAACAGGGTTAAATCTTATTCCCCAACCAGTGGACATGATTGTTGGTGTTATACAGTGGGTTTATGCTTGTGTGCAACAGGCCAGAATGTTGACAAAAGACCTGTTAAGGGAGTTTAGTGCCACTGTAGCCAGTCTAACCACGGCACGAATCCCAACCCACTTGATTCCACTCTTCTCAGTAGAGGAGTATGTGACATTAACCCCATCGCTCATAGCTCACCCAGAAGGCAATCCAAGATTGAATTTGGTTCCAAATCTTGAGATGGGTATGGCTACCAAAGCTATCCATTGGCTGTGTCTAAACGATTCACCAATGAAGGGTGTAAAGCTACTAACGAGCAGAGGGAGGTTAATGAACCCCACGAAGAGCAGGTGGGAAGTAAATGGCTGATCAGCACACCACATTTAACTGACACTATGACTTGTGACGGGCATGATACAGCTACCACAATGCAGCTATCTAACCAATAGTTTTCCTGTAAGTTCCCGAGGAGGCCATAGTACAGCATGGTAACTTAACACTGTACGGTCTGGAACCAGACAATATAAGACCAAACTTGAGGTCTAAGATGCCTTCAGGTGCCACACTATTCAATTGGATAGAAATCCAAGAAACAGTAAGCCCTGAAGAGGTACAGGTAGTTAGTTTGCTTTAATGGAACAAACCTCCAAACCACCCTAGCAGATACCCAACACAGGTGTTGTGGTTTATCGGGGGCTGGGAACAGGAACTGTTGTTATTGTAACACTACTGTTAGGTAGCTGGATCATGACTGACAGTGTACTCTGAATGATGTACTCTCACATCAAGATGTACTCTGGGTAGCATGAATGAGTCAAAGGTAGCATGTCAAAAGAAAGGAAGTGACTTCTCCCCAAATATCTACCACAGAGGTATCAGATATTGACAGTGAACTTCCTGATGTGTAATTCCTAGACTGAGATAATGTCTCCTACCGTGTTTATACATACTCCAGATGTTATTCATCCTGTTTGTATCCAATGCTGGTTCCGGTATGAATTCTCGAGGAGTAATGTAGACATTTAAGATTAATGTTCTAATGGCAAGGGACATCACTTAACTCTGTTTTGTTTTGAAGGCAACAACGCCTCAGGACCTCGTGACCTTCAAAAAGGGGGGATATGTAGCGGCGAGGCTTAATAATAAGGCAGAATTAAGTGTTTCTGAGCTTTCCCAAATTAGGCCTAATTTCTCTGTTCATCTCTGTGGTGCAGCCACAGAGAAACCATTCATGCAAGGTGATTTAAGGTCCAAGGACAGCTCCCAAAGGGGGATGCACTTAGCTAAGCCTGGCTATCATGATCAATGGTCACCCATTGGCGCCTATCTGTCTAGGGAGTGCGAGTTGGACATCTGGATTGCATTCCTAAGTGTCAGGACTAAGTGACTCATATCTCACCTTGATCAACCAATCAGGGACCGGTAGGGCCGAGTAACCCACGTGGGACTCTGATGCCCATGGAACTTTCAGCCAATCAATGAGCTGAAGTTCCTCCAGGTAAAAACAGGCAACACAGAGAGCCTGGGAGATTCAACAAGATTCAGCAAGATTCTGGAGAGGATTCTGTGGACTGTTCTAAAGGGAATTCAAAGGAGAATTCAAGGGCAGGACGGCCCAGGAGCAGAAGGCTCCCAATGGCAGGACATTCTCGCAGCGCGCCTCCTGACCATCCTGAGACTCAGCCCGGACAACCACGGAACGGCCAGTGTGTCCGAGTGCCAGAACCTTCCTTTGTTCGAAGAGTCTAGAGTGGAGGTTGCCAGAGAGTAACCAGCAGCAGGCCTCGTGAACAGGTCGGAACTGTGGAAAGCTGAATCACTATTCAGAACTAGCTCTTCATCAGGAACGAACCGGTCCTCTTCCTGACTTGCTGGGACCCACAGTCATCTTTTCTCCTGCGCACAAACTTTGCTAGTTAAAGCCAACAATGAGCATCAGCAGCGCACCGTCACAAGCCGCACAGCACAGCCTGGCACCGAGCCAGAGAGCGCGGATTGGACAGCAACAGCCTGCAACTGTTCCTTTGTGCCCGCAGGAGATCTGAATCCCCAAAGATTGGATGAGTATTCAACTTCAATGCATTACAGCTCGAGAATTCAATTGTTATCCCAACCAGTTGATATCAATTTAATTCCTAAGAGTTATGTACTTGTTTGAGTATCTAATGTAGAAGTTGTAACCAAGTCCACTTTACGAAACGGTCTTAATGAATGATATACTGAACGTATGTCCTCTTGATGTGTAACTCTTTGTAACTGTTTGAATATATATCTTTTGTATTCTGATAACCCTCTCGATAAGATCTGTTAGGTTTATATGCATATTCTATGTATTAATAAATGTATCCTCGTGTATTAGTACCTGTGTGTGCGCGTTGTTTGAGTTATGTCGCATGGTTGGATTCTAAAGCCATCAAAAGAATCAACTTTGTGATTTACTGCTACAATTAATAATTGTCTCAGTAAATGCCCAAACCCTACAGAACTGGTGCCTTCAGAGAGCCACTATGATTACATATTTGGCGTCCCTGAACCGGTTTAATCTACAGTATGTTTTTTGTTTTGTTTCTTTTTCTTAAATACAACAGTAGTACCTGATGTCTCAGTGGCTTTCAAAATTAAATTATGCATGCAAACCTGTGAACTAGAAAGATAACTAAGATATGCCCTGGCAGCTGTATGATGCAATGGTGGCCTGGCACGGTGAGGTGCGCTTGCAGCTATGTGACGCAGTGGTGGCCTGGCACGGTGAGGTGCGCTGGCAGCTGTGTGATGCAGTGGTGGGCTGGCACGGTGAGGTGCGCTGGCAGCTAGGTGATGCAGTGGTGGCCTGGCATGATGAGGTGCGCTGGCAGCTGTGTGGTGTGACGCTGTGGTGGCCTGGCACGGCGAGGTGCGCTGGCAGCTGTGTGATGCAGTGGTGGCCGGGCACGGTGAGTTGCGCTGGCAGCTGTGTGGTTTGACGCAGCTGGTGGCATGGCACGGTGAGGTGCGCTGGCATCTGTGTGATGCAGTGGTGGCCTGGCACGGTGAGGTGCGCTGGCAGCTGTGTGATGCAGTGGTGGTCGGGTATGTAGAGGTGCACTGGCAGCTGTGTGGTGTGACGCTGTGGTGGCCTGGCACGGTGAGGTGTGCTGGCTGGTGTGTGATGCAGTGGTGGCCTGGCACAGTGAGGTGCTCTGGCAGCTGGGTGATGCAGTGGTGGCCTGGTTCGGTGAGGTGCGCTGGCAGCTGTGTGGTGTGACTCAGTGGTGGAAATGTTCACCATGTTTCACCATGCTGAAAATGTTTGTACCAGACTTTTTTGAGGCCTGTTTAATTGTTTCTGAAGTCTGATGTTGTAAATTTTATTGTTAAAAAGATCCATGAAAATGTCACTACTAAAGTTAGCTGGTACTGTTGGTATTGTAAGTGGCAAGTAGAGCTCATATTTTAGATTTTGTGTAGTTGCTAGCGTTGAACTGTGTTGGATGCACATGAATATATTCATTATATGCCAGCGCACCTCACCGTGCCAGGCCACCACTACGTCACAACACACGTTTGCCAGTGCACCTCTACATACCCGACCACCACTGCATCACACAGCTGCCAGCGCACCTCACAGTGCCAGGCCACCACTGCGTCACACCACACAGCTGCCAGCGCAACTCACCGTGCCCGGCCACCACTGCATCACACAGCTGCCAGCGCACCTCACCGTGCCAGCCCATCACTGCAATAAATATGTCTTTATTTAGTGGTTACATTAGTGACAAAGGCTAAACTTTTAGCTTCAGTAACGTGTACATATCTCCCCTATTTATAAAACGACTTGGTTGAAAACTGTTCCAGAGCCACTGTTGTTTCATCAGTGAAAAGTACATCATGAAATGCCTCTCCCTGTTCAATCCACTGGAAAAAAGAAAAGGAGCATAAAGCTTCTGATGGTCATAAACGATATTCATTTAGGAGCAGCATCAGAGGTATGTTTTTAACTGCACTGCATTGGAGAGAATACCATAGTGTGTTTTTTTTTTTACTCCCTGGCGGAAACTGGCTTCCAGAAGAATCAGTATGGCTCAGAGATTAAATAAAACTTCACAGACATTAATGAAGAGCTTAACGCGTGTACTGTATACACTGCAAGTACAACCCCCCTCCCTGCAGGAGTGCTGGCTGTAACGAATTGAACCGGTTTCACGGGTATTTTCAAAGTAGGAGGCGAGATTTCCAGCGAAAGGCACCTCCCCCCCCTCAAAAACCCAGTAAGTACAGTACTTACTAGTTAAAGGCTAGGCTCCCGACTACGGCGAAAGGAACCCTTCTTTCATTAGAAGACAATGAACATATTTTAGCCCTGAATGAATTAATAGCAAAGATGGTTTACATAAAAGACATTTTTCCAAGAAAGTTTAGCCTTTGTCACTAATGAAACCACTAAATAAAGACATAAATATAAAAATCTTAAGATTTTTAAAATATATGACTTTGCTAAAATTTATTTGAAAATAAAAACAATTACAACCGCCAGGGGAGAGAGAGAACAGGGGAGGGATGTTGGTTTTGCATAAGGGGCGGGGCTATTAGGTTCTGTTTGGGAATGTGTTGTTACATGTTCTGGCTGTTTGTGAATTATCGTTGTTGAGTATGGAGTGTTGAGGTATTGATTTTGTGTAATGCTTTATGTTGAAAATTGAGGTGGATTTTGTTTATGATAAACAGGATAAACTGGGATGGGAGGAAGGTTTGGTTTTGCATAAGGGGCGGGGTTATGATAATTGGAGGACTTTGCGAGAGTAAAATGGTTTGATTATTTGATTTTGTATTGTGGTTGTTATCTATGTTTTTGGTTGGTATTATGTTTATATGGTTGTTTTTGTTGGTTGGTTGTTATTATGGTTATTAATAATACGATCTATAGTTGAAATCTGAGCCTAAATAAAAAGAAAAAGCAAGTGATTAGGTTTATGAGCAATCTAATTACTTATTCGTTTAAAACGCTATATAAAATAAAGTTTATTATTAATTTGCTGGACAGAGCGGTGAACATTATTATGCATAAGACAAAGATAACGATCCTGATCAGTTTAGAAATCTGTGTACGCTGTAAGGTTTTTACTTCTTAAACTTTTAAAATACACGTTTCGAATAGAAAGAAATCATCTTCCTGGTACAGTATGTATAGCAAACCAGCATGTCTTTTTTCTCCAATCAGAGGGGTTAGACGCTCAGTTAAAAGCAAAGGAGATTGTCTGTTATAGTGGACATAAAAACAAGAGTTCGCTGGCATTATATCCTAGAAGACACAGACCAGCGCCAGACAGGGAGAATGCCCGCAGCGTAAAAGAAAATGCCTGATGAACTAGGGATTGGACAGTTTCCAAGTGCTTGTACAATCGATGGAAATGTTCAAATAAATGTGCAAAAGAAATAAACAAAATAATCACTTATTTCTTTATCATATTGGCTAGCTAATGTCCTCTCTTTGCTAGTTAGTGGCTGTGTTTCTGCGTTGAGTAGCAACGGGTGACTGTTCTCAGGCGGAAGATGTAAACAGCTTAATTTTCGTGTTAAATAATGTTTTAAAATTAAAATTCATTCTATACAGCAATCGCATATTTGGGTACCGTTTCATAAAACTTTCATGCTTAAAATGTTTAGGGAGAAATGGAAGACTGGTGTGTATTTTTTCTTTAAACTACCAAGACCAGCCATACACAGTACAGTTTACGTACATACAGTAATGTTTATGTTCCTAAATTAATATCGTTTATGACCTTCAGATGCGTTATGCTCCTCTTCTTTTTATGCTCAGCTACTAAAATTTCCCTTTAGTGGTAAAATTACATATAAATATTCAAAACTAAGCGGATTAAAATGTGCACAATAAAAACATTAAATGATTAAATCTTTTCACTACCAACCAATGCACCACGAGTGCCCCTGTTGGTTATTTTGGCCAGCCAATCACTTACCGCGGTGCCCTACGGTGCCCCGCAGTGGCTTGTGGATGGTTTACCGTACCATGGGTTTGTACCGCGCATTTTGAATGGCTGCATCTGTATGTGTCAAATAGACATCCAAACATATAGTATGTGAAAAGAATGCACAATTTCCCATTAGGTTATTGTTATCAGAGACTATGTTTAAAAGATCAAATGCCCTCACCTTTCTGTATTCTTTATTGTAAAACTAGTATGGAAATGATTTAACAAGATTAACTTAAACATACTTTAAGGACAGTTTTTGTTTTTATTTACATAAAAATTCTGGTGGCATAAAAGATAACTACAAAAATAGATTTTTGATCAGACTTGCAGCAGACAGCCCTAGGACCTAAATATTCATTAAGCTCCTTACAGATGTTGCAGTGTCAAAAATGGTTTTATTTTATTTTATTGGATCTCAGAGCCACCGATGCAGTCTGAGACTGAGCTCATAGGAAGTGCGGAACTTGGTATTGCACAATGGCTGTAAAGCACCAATTGCGTCTA
The DNA here is from genome assembly GCF_040954835.1 of Lepisosteus oculatus. Classification (NCBI taxonomy): domain Eukaryota; kingdom Metazoa; phylum Chordata; class Actinopteri; order Semionotiformes; family Lepisosteidae; genus Lepisosteus; species Lepisosteus oculatus. The sequence goes on from NC_090696.1 coordinate 55,621,155, forward strand.
CATTCATAACTTAGTGTTTAAAATTAAACAACGTAAATAATTTTCTTTGACTTCTAAGTCCCTTCATTTTCATTAAGCACAGGTTTCTTTTTTGATACCATTGTTAGACAAAGCAGGAACTTATTGTACGTGGAAAGATTACAGTTTTTAATCGTCTTTAATTTTGTTATACATTTGATAAAAGTTTCATCTATGCATACACCACAAAACTATTCTTGATTGTATTTCTGAATGCTATGTATGAAAAAACTTGCAGCTTACTCAACGATTCTAAGATGATCACGAGGAAGTGTATTGCATGTCTAATGGTCTAACCCTATTTTCCACATTTCGATTAAAATCGCAAACGCGTGTTGAATTAAATGCCTTTATTGATTCACAATCTGACAGTGCAATGTAAATCGTTATCTTTGCATTCTAAGTCCCTTAATTCACTTTATGCATAGCTTTCTCACTATTTAGATTTATTTTTCATATCATCGTTAAACAATGCAGGAGCGTACAGTACTTCCTCATGGGATCAAACGTGGAAAGATTAGACTGTAATCATTTTTATTTTTTAAATACATTTTAGAACAGTGTCTTTTATACAAAAAAGTTGCATTTAATACCACTCAGTAGTTATATTAATAGAGATAAGCTCTCTATTAAAGCTCAGATCAAAGATCAAACAGTAATATATCATACACTGCGACTGATCTGTGATCTGTGATGTGGTTGAGTGTGAATTGTGGTGCTCTAGCAGGCTAGCTGGTGTCTGTGTGGTTCGAGCCGGTTGGATATACCGAAAAATAAAAACCAGATTAACAACTCTTAAGGATACTGTAGTTTTCATTAGACTATTAGACATGCAATACACTTCCTCACGATTATCTTAGAATCTTTGAGTAAGCTGCAAGTTTCTTTTTAATTTTTAATTATACATTTTAAACATTTTAATTTTGAATACGCAACACACATTCTGTACAGATACAGTACAATCACATTCTCCTGTCTTCCCATGGTGTAAAACAAATTAGCAGGTGATTGAGATAACAATGCCCATACCAGGGTAAAGTTAGCTTGAAGTTCGAAAATGATTTTGGCACGCCTGTAGCCTTTTCACAAAACCTCTTAGAGTTACGAAAACACTTGCTGTGTGTACAAAGTACTTTGTGACTGTTTTCACAGCCTTCACTATGCTGTTTTTAGCCATTTTTTGCATGTACACACGCGAGAAATACTTCTCAATATGGCTTCATGTGAAAAACCTGTATATCACCATAGTAAGCATAACAGCGCAGCCTCCAATCACCCAGATTGTAAACAAGGGAGTAAAGCTTTGTTTGATTTTTTCAAATTATGTCCTGTTTTCATTCAGGTAAGGGTCAGCTATATACAGAATACTGCTGACAGCAGGAAAATTCCAATACTATAATTCCTTTCCTATAATGGAAAGTCTTATACTACCGTTTGTGCAACAGTACATGAATATAGTTATACCATTATTAATTTATTTAGATACACAAATCCATATTATATTCCCTATTAATCAAATTCTAAAAGTATGCTTTTGTTTAATCCGATAACGAGCGTATTTTCAGAAAAGGTTAAAACAATCAATTTTCACAACGTATATAAAAGTACAGTAGTATGTTCAGAAGGAGCACATAAAAATGTTTCCGAAATAACCACATGTAAGACTTCGATGTTTAAAATGTTTAGGGAGAAATGGAATACTTGTGTGTATTTTTTCTTTAAACAACCAAGACCAGCAATATACAGTTTACATAATATGTTTATGTTCCTAAATTAATATTGTTTGTGACCTTCAAATGCGTTATACTCCTCTTCTTTTTATGCTCAGCTACTAAAATTTCTCTTTAGTTGTAAAATTCCATATAAATATTTAATACTAAATAAGTAAAACGTGCACAGTAAAGAGATTAAATGATTAAATCTTTCCACTATGAGTGCCCCTTTCGGTCATTTTTGTCAGCCAATCATGTACCATGGTACGCCGCGGTGGTTCGTGGGTAGATGTGTGCAGTACGGGTCTGTACCGCGAAGTTTGAATGGCTGCATCTGTATTAGATCAGTTGTGTTTCTACCTATTAGATAGCCGGTGAGTTTAAAAATACATGGGATCCTTCAGCAGCCAAATTGCAAACATATGAATGGATTCCACTCTATATTGCCTTTTTTTATGGAAGTGGAGAACCGTTTTTATGAATTTTGTCAAAAATGTTTGCTTTTGCAATTGATGAATAATCAATAAACTTTGAAGCTACTCTGAAGCTTGAAATACTTGAAAATGCCATGCAATATAAATATTCCTATGAAAAAAATATTCATTTGAATTATGCTATATAGTTATGAAATAATTGTTGAAATTCTTAGGTTGTCTTGTGTCTTGTGATATATAATCAGTGGTGTTATCACTTTTAGATTTTTCTGATAAAAATATATACACAGTATATAATTCACCCGTTGTGTAGTCTCTGTCTGAAATTCTGTGGTAAACATGATGGTATTTGTTGGTTTATTACAAAATAGTTTCACTGGTTTGAATAAACGTAATGGCTGTATTTAGAGGATATTACACATGATGTGCATTTGCGATACTTTGAAAAAATATTAAAAATGTTTTTTATAGTAATGAAATTTATACTGTTAACTGTGGATTTATGCTTCAGTCTGGTTGAGGACAAAATGGTGACTTAATTTACCAATTTGGGTACCAGAAGATACTAACTGCATCATAGCTAGAGATAAGTACATTTTTCCCCTCAATAAATAATTCAGATCAATCAGGTTTTATATCTAACAGGCAATTATCAGATAATTTCCGAAGTACACTTAAGATCATGAATTATGCAAATAAAATGAAAAAGCAAACTGACATAAAGTCATAAATAAACAGAAAAGGCATTTTGACAGGGTATTATGGCCTTCTGTTAAACTTGTAGGGAATTTGGTTTTCAGAATCATTTTATTGTTAGGATGTAGACAATGTATAAAAAAACCAAATGCAAGACTATGGATTAATTTAATGGAACTGTCTGAGATCTTTAATTTATATAAGGGAAAAAGACAAAGATATCCCTAGTCTCCATTGATTTTTACTGTCAGTATAGAACAACTGGCACAGTGTATAAGACAACAGAAGGATACTGAGGGGATTGATATAGCAAGAGAAACACAGACGCTTGTTCTTTATGCAGATTATGTTATTATATTCACCACAAATTCATGAAAATATTTACTTGCTCTCATCAATGCAAACTGGGAAATCTGAAGCAATAGCAATCTTAGGAGAAGAGAATTGAATTGGGAGAAAATAAAATATTTAGGATTTATAATACACAGAAACCTGAAAAACATATCATTTGTTTTTCAAATAATTTCAAATTGTGGTACAAACACAATAAAACTGTGTCAATTTATTTGGGAGGGAATGAAACAGTGGGTAAAAACACTCAAACTCTCCCTCATCTACAATTTTACTACTACAGTATGGAACTCAGTTTAAGAGTTTTATAATTTGGATGAATGTCAACTCCTCATCAAAATGGAAAGGAATAAAAATGGGTAATATTGTAGACATATCACTTAAAACATTACCTTATACAGTACATCTAATAGAATTCAAGACATTAAAAAAGATAACTGCTGGATTGTACATACATCTAATATATGGAGAAGAATCTGCATTTGAAAAGAAATTTAGAAGGGTGTGATACATTTGAGGGAAATGGCATGGATCCTAGATTTGAAACCCAGTAAAATAGACAGATTTGTAAAAGAATAATCGGTGAGAAGTTTAAGTTTCTATTGTCAGCTAATAATAATAATTGCTTACACTTATATAGCGCTTTTCTGGACACTCCACTCAAAGCGCTTTACAGGTAATGGGGACTCCCCTCCACCACCACCAATGTGCAGCATCCACCTGGATGATGCGACGGCAGCCATAGTGCGCCAGAACGCTCACCACACATCAGCTATCAGTGGGGAGGAGAGCAGAGTAATGTAGCCAATTCATAGAAGGGGATTATTAGGAGGCCATGATGGGGTAAAGGCCAAGGGGGAAATTTGGCCAGGACACCGGGGTTACACCCCTACTCTTTTCGAGAAGCGCCCTGGGATTTTTAATGACCACAGAGAGTCAGGACCTCGGTTTTACGTCTCATCCGAAGGACGGCGCCTGTTTACAGTATAGTGTCCCCGTCACTGTACTGGGGCATTAGGACCCACACAGACCGCAGGGTGAGCGCCCCCTGCTGGCCCCACTAACACCTCTTCCAGCAGCAACCTTAGTTTTTCCCAGGAGGTCTCCCATCCAGGTACGGACCAGGCTCACACCTGCTTAGCTTCAGTGGGTTGCCAGTTGTGAGTTGCAGGGTGATATGGCTGCTGGCCTAATCAACAAAGACACTGTAGCACTGTAGCACTCTAGCATCTGAACACGTGGTGAGAAATGTGATCTACCTAACTCTCATTCCCATAGGTATTTCCACATTAGAAATTATATTAAAGACAACATGAGACAGAATATGACAATGAAAGATACAGACTCTGTATTAAAATATATTATGCAAAGACAAGGTAGCAAAACTCACTTAACTCACTTCATTTCAAATGTACAGTACTGTATATAAAATAATAGAAGTGATGGAAGGACTAAAAGTGAAAAGAGTAAAATCGTAATGGAAAAAAGAGGTTCGCACTTGCATAGCAATTGAGGAATAGGACGACATGTTTAAATCTGCATAAAATCACTAATTCACCTTCATGGAGAGAAAATTATTAAAACTTCATATAATGTATGTACATTATTTTACAGCCCCCCAGGTTACAAGCCTAAGATGACACATCTGTGAATGCAAAGTTTTGAAAGATTTGTGAGGAAAGCATGGCATATTTTTGGTTATGCAAAGTTATGAAAATGTACTGGAGAAGGATGCTTGAGGAAATATCAGGAATTCATTTTGTTAGACTAAAAATGGACCCTAGAATTTTACTTCTGGGTAAAACACCACATGAACTGCTGTCAGAGGCAGAAAAATACTTCAGAATTGACAGAATTGCAGCCATGAAACAAATCACCAGAAACTAGTTGAAACTGGACAGACCTAGTTGGAGAAATGTAGAACCTCTCTATGAATGAAATACATCTCATTGCCCCCAGAATTAGAAATCAACAACATTTATTTGTAAAAGATGGTTAAAATGGTAAAAGATTTGTAGAAAATCTCTCTTGGTAATGTTATAGTAACAAATATGAAGTAGAAAATAAGAATTTGCATAACATTGTTATTATAAAAAGCAATTTAACAAACAGATGCACTGTGTGGCTTAAAGGAATGTCCTACACTGATAGCCTGATGGAATGTTACTTTTTAGTCTTAAACAGAAAAGATTATAAGGGGACCCAATACAAATAGTCAAAATCTACACAGACATTAACAAAGCCAACTGTTATGGTCCTGGTATCCGGACACAACAAGCGAAGACATAGAACCAATCAGATCCCTTACTCTCTGCCGCACCTCCACCGTTTAGTATACTTAAACCCAGTCTACCTTTACCTCCTTGTTCAGTATTGGTCTTACTTAGTGAGCTACTCTTCTGGTTTGCAATTCCCCTTTGACTTTGGTGTTTTACTGGCTGCAGTTTGTATTTCCCCTATTGACTTTGGTCCTTGGATTACGGTTTGAACTTGGCTTTAAACCTTCAAATGGTTAATTTGACTCTTGGCTTTCATTTCTTGGCTACGATTTTGGACTGCATTTTGGATATACTTTAACCGATTCCTCTTTTGCATAGGATCCCAAAACTCTTCTTTAACACCAACCTGTTGAACTTATTCATTATAAAACACAAACCAGAACTGAAACTACTTGTAAGTGCATTAAAAACTTAGAAAATGAGTCACTTCTTTAACCTAGGTGTTGTGGGAGAATGGAACAAACTATCTAGCTATGTTGTTGAAGCTGACACTTGGAAATTCAAGTGTTACTGAAGATTTATAATAATCTTTCTCTTACCTTCAGAAAACAATAACCCAGTATCTCAGGCCTCTGTGTAAATCACTAGGAATGCAGCTGCAAGGCACTGATCAGATAAGCAGTATATCAAAGTCACAAACCAGGACACCATTAGCTGGGACCATTCTTAATCTCCCTAATGGATAATGGTCCATAATAGCATTTCTAAGTCGGTTATACATGAAAGGAGTTATGTTTACTAAGACCATGTGTTAGAGGCCACAGTTAATCACCCAAAGCGAGGAAAAACACCACACCTGATGACATTCAAACCAATTACCTACTTTTTCCAGGTTTAAAAGGTACTGTATAACTCACCTTCTGTGCTTGATCATTCCACTCCTATCTCCCCATCGAGCTATGGTAATGTGACAACATCACCAACCATGTGATTGCAATAATTTCCATCCAGGTCAATACTTTATCATAAGTTCAAGACAACAGGCCAAGAGACAGCCTTGAATGTGACATTCTTTCTGCAACCATGCAACCATGCAACCATGCATGATGGTGCATGATATGAATATGATGTAATTATATGACATTATTTAAACCTATGATCTAGACCAGTGGTTCTCAAACTTTTTGGACCAAGTAACACCCCTAATCCAACCAAAGCATCCAAGTACCACCTACAAGTCACCATCTCATAGGAACCCCAGAAATTATCAATGACCAACATGAGCGCATGTGCACACACACTCACACATACACATAATAAATATTATAATAATAAACTTTGTTTGATATATTAAAATGTGGCTTCTCAAAGTGTTTTACAGAAAAAAACCAACACATAAAAATAAAAAAGCACCATTTCAGTGAGAGGGGTGAGCCTGTTTAGTCGAGCAAAGCAGATGTGAATTAATTTTTCGAGCCTTGATACAATTCACAACAGTCTAACAGATTTTAAATCGTCAGGCATTTTCTTGACGGCAAAGGTCTCGCGGTGGATGTTGCAATGAAACCATTAATTTCTGGAGCAACCTCTCTAATTCGTGCAACTACACCCCTGTGTCGGCTTGTCGTTGCTCTAGCACCGTCTGTACAAACTCCGACAATTTTATCCAGTCGATGCCATTCTCTCCGATAAATTCATTCAGAAGCTGAAAAACGTGCTCTCCTGTAGTTCCTGTTGGTAGCGGCTTACAGAACAGAAAGTCCTCACGGGACGTACCCTCAAACTCGTATCTAACGTAAACGAGCAAATTGGCCAAATCGACTACAGACTAATCTAATTGCAGTGAAAAAGATCTGCTCATCTTAACGTCAGCGTACTTTTGATATAATCCTTCATTTCAATAATTATATGAATGACTGTGTCTTTCGGGGGGGGGGCAGCAGGTCGAGCTGTTCAGCAGCTTTTTCTCCACACATAATATTGTGGGGCTTACCTGCTTTAGCAATCCGCAAGCTTGCATTTTTCCATGTTTCCGTTTTTATTTCAGTGTTTATTTTAAGTATTTATTTCATGCGCATGGGAGAGAAACTCATAGACGCTCGGTGTGTTTTTCTCAAATTAACTTAGAACAGTTCTTAAATATTTTTCTGTTATTTTTCATGCTTTCCTGTGCTCACAAGATTACCAGCGTTCGTAGCACGCATTTCTATGCATTCCTGTGTTTGCAACGTTGGCATTGTTCCAAAATCATGCACATTCTCCTTTCTCCCTATTTGCTGGAGATCCGTAGCACGCATTCCTATAGAGTGGTATAGAATTACAGAGTATCTCTTGTGTCCACTGAAGTATTAGCGCGCACTGTATCATAGTACGTAGGCTGCGTATTCGACACGTATAAAAATACAAAATATGAAAACCCGTCCTGTTTTTTTCAGTGCACACAACACAGTTCCAGGGTCATTTGGCGTACCACCTGGCAGCAAGCCACGTACCACTGCCGGTACGCGTACCACAGTTTGAGAACCACTGATTTAGACCATAATACATTATAATGGATGTTTGTTTAACACTGAAGTTATTATCTCTTCTCCTTGTAATCCTTTCGTATCACAGCAGATCATTGCACAGATACATTCTATTTTGTTTGTTGTTAAGCATGTTTTGGTGTATATCAATACATTTTACATTTTATATTGTTACAGCTTTGGGTGACTTGAGATGTGTCTCTTAGATTTTAGATAAAGTCCCCTTACTACAGTGTAGAATTCTCCCTTGTCTACACATGGAGATCGGTCATTTCCAGGGCCAGGGAAACATGCTGCTCTGTGGTGACCTCAATGCATGAACAGACACGCTGGCAGACTTTACAAGCACACAGGGAAACACTCATATTCGGACAATCCCCTCTGTACCACACACCGGTCACCTCACATAGGTGCAGCCATGACACCACAGTCAACAGCACTGGGC